>NW_027660666.1:2500-10000 GCF_963280865.1 Gymnoscopelus braueri | reverse complement strand
TATGCCAACGGAGGGGGTCGAAAAAATGACGACACGGGACTCTCTGAAATAACTCAACGTCCCTTTCAAGGATGGTGAGTGATAAGCGACACATCAAAGATAACACTTAAAATGTCCGGATCTCTCCTTTAAGAGAAAAGATCATGAGTAAATAAAAAGAAAATAAAACATTAATTCACACATGACTGATGATAAAGCAAGGTATCAAATAGAGCACCGAAGTCGGACGTAATCCACTCATCCTCCCTGGGTCGCGTTTCCCCCCCCCCGTTCTGAATTCCCATAGACGTGTTTAATATCGTGTCAAATAAAAACTGTGATCCAAAAATAAACAAATGACCCCAGCGGTTTGACTCTTATGTATATGAAGCATCAACTGACGGTGAGAAAACGTTGATGTTACTTCCACCGAATTAGTTACATGTTCACCAGAAATCATAAACGATACAGAGCCACCTCCCTGACAATATCACAGAGACAGTTTGTTTATTTTTGGACCACAATTCTTATATTGGGTCAGATTCTAAGATGACCCAATGTTATTCTCCATAGAGAAATTACTTCCACGACCCAGGGGATGAACGAGTGACGTCAGGACTTCTATACTCTATACAGTATATCCGTTATAATCAAAATGTGTCCTTGAAATGACAATGTTTGGGAATCACTGTTGTACTCTATTAAACCCATGTTATGGATAGAGTGTGTGTATATGACGGACAGACAGAGTGCAATGGAGTCAAATCTGCAAAACATCTCTGTCGGGAAGAAACCTCATATGTCCAAATCTGTTACTTTTCAGGATTCAAATTCAAAACCATCAAAAAGTTGCAGATCTACAAGCTCAAAACGTGTCGCTTCGCAACGCATTTCGAGTTTGCAGATCTGCTAGCTTGAATTGACGCTTTTGTGTGACGCTGTAGTGTGATCAGAGAAAGAAAGAAAAGAAGCAGGATGGAAATCATGGTCTGAAGTGGGGACTGCAGCAGCTGACTGTGAGAAGTGGAAGCGCTCTGTGAAGGCCTTGTGTGCCACAAGGCATGAAGTGGATAAGTAACAGGTAACAGGTAGTATGATCAAGTAGGGCGTTAATTTACCAACAAAAAACGAATACAGTTGGAATATGGAGATAAGAGGTTTCTGCCTCGACAGTGACGAAATGATGTGTGCGAATGGATAATATGCGACTGGAACAGTTATTAACCGCTCTTAGAAGCTTTCAATGGTTTTGTGGGAAATGACCTGTAATTCTGTCTTCCTCTGTCTGCCACTGTGTCTCTCTCTGTCTCTGTCTCTCTCTATTTCCCCTCTCTCTCTCTCTCTCTGGCTGATGTGAGGCAGTAGAGCAGAAAGTGAGAGACTGGGCAAAACGTAAACTGTGTGTGTGTGTGTGTGTGTGTGTGTGTGTGTGTGTGTGTGTGTGTGTGTGTGTGTGTGTGTGTGTGTGTGTGTGTGTGTGTGTTCGTGCGTGTGGGTTGGCCAGTCCTGCTTGCCCTATTTTGCCCCAGTTTATAGACCTCTACACAATGCCAGCTGTAGTCCCATAGCATACACACGCGCGCACACACACACACACACACACGCACACGCACACGCACACGCACACGCACACGCACACACACACACACACACCCTCATTGACTCCACTTAGAAATGCATGACAGCCATTCACAGCCTGTAACTGTGTGTGTGTGTGTGTGTGTGTGTGTGTGTGTGTGTGTGTGTGTGTGTGTTGTGTGTGTGTGTGTGTGTGTGTGTGTGTGTTTATGTTTTTTGGTCTAACTTTAGATGTGTCGTTAATGTGTGAGTTGTTTATGTATATGAGAGAGAGAGAGAGAGAGAGAGAGAGAGAGAGAGAGAGAGAGAGAGAGAGAGAGAGAGAGAGAGAGAGAGAGAGAGAGAGACACACACAGAGAGACAGGCAGAGGGAGATACACTGAGGGAGAGAAAGAGACACAGAGATCAGACATAGAAAGAGTGAGAGAGAATTCTTTGTCACAACCAAAAAGCCCCTGGCTGGCTCCATATTAGCCAGGTTTTATTGTCCCACAATTCCAAAGACGGACGTCCCAGAACAGAGGACGAGAGAGGTTGTCACAGAGAGAGAGAGAAAGAGAGAGACAGACAGAGAGAGATAGATTGAGGCAGAGTGTGAGAGAGAGAGAGAGAGAGAGAGAGAGAGAGAGAGAGAGAGAGAGAGAGAGAGAGAGAGAGAGAGAGAGAGAGAGAGAGGCAGAGAGAGACAGAGTTAGACAGAGACTGTACATCTTCATAACTCCAGCAGTGTGTACTACTATCACAGAGACATCTAATTTGTGGAATAAAAATCAATTTGTCTCAGCTGATGCGTCGGTAACAAGCGTATCAGCACGATGACAACAAGCCCTACGTCCCCGTGTCGGTTGATAAAGTGACATCGTCTCATTGGCCCGAACGCCCAGCTTCGCTCGCTCTCCGTCTCCCTTACGTCCAATTACTGTGTCATTTTGCTCTGATCATGTGACACTGTGTTCACATGACAGAGCACTGCGCTCCGGCCTGCTGCTCTGTACATGTCAGCCTGTGTACTCACATCCATCACACACACACACACACACACACACACACACACACACACGTTTGTATTACTATATGTGTGAGGACATCACAATTAACACATTAAGACCTGCAGTTGATTCTACAAATACCTTCTAAATCAGTGGTTCTCACACTTTAAAGATTTTTTCTGCTATTTTTGAACAGCCAACGCAAACAGCTAAAATGAAAATACACGCACGCACGCACGCACGCACGCACGCACGCACGCATGCATGCACGCACGCACGCACGCACGCACATCAGCATCTCAGGTCACTCACTGCGGGTCTCAACCTCGGGTACAGGGACCCCCAAATGTTTCCAAATGGACCCATTTTTGTAGTTAAATTAACACTTAGGATTTTACAGTGAAGATTGGGGTACCCACATTTTGTTTTGGAAAGAAAGGAAATGATATCAAACTGGGGAACCTTGTAATTAAAGAGGTAGAGAATCACTGATCTAGGTAAAAGGCTGCTAATAGGTGCAACCCTTTAAAATCCTAAGCTTTATACCCTGAGAGTGTACAAATGTAACCAAATGGGTCCATTTGCAGACTCTCACAACACATGCACACTCTCAGGGTTTACAAACGGATGAGACTTACAAATCAGAGTCCCAAACGGATGAATTAACACTGAAGATCTGACCGTGCACTATAATAGCTTAGATTCTGGATTCTGCAGCATAAGAAATGAGCCAGAGAAAAGGGGATAATATCATCACAGCCCAAAATGAGGACATTACGAGTTACATATTTTTTTTATACGAGGTACATGATGCCTTTGGCTGAAAAAGATTATATTAAAAAAAAAGGACTTTGTGCTGTCTTGGCATGGCGGTATACAGTAGATCCACGGTGTGTAGCGGTGGAATAGAGGAGGGGGATGATATATGACAGGTCCTGGGGGGGGTTGGAAACCAGGACATGTGGGGTTTAGGTCAGTGCATATCTGGTACAGCGTTTTATATTCACATCTATCCCCAGTAGAGCTTCCTTCACCTTGACCTCCAGAGCCACTTTGGTTTATATGCAGCCAAAGCTCCTTCTCTCCCACTCGCTCTCCTTTTATCATCTTCAAAGAGCTTTATTGAATCAGAGTAGCTCATCTCAGGCGCCCGGGCTGGTAGCCGGCGGGTAAGGTTCCTGCCCCCCTGCCCGCCCCGCTTGCCAAACGTGGAAGCCAGGGTTGTTCGATTCCCCAGTGGTGGAAAGTAACTACAGCTACAAGTACATTATTTTCAGTACAGTTCTGAGGTTCTTTGAGGCTACGTGTCCGTTTGTCAATACGTCGTCATGCTTCTACTCTACTGCGTCTCAGAGGCAAGATGTTGTACTTTGTTTTTTAAGTTGCTTTGTAGACTAAACATGCGTTTTTTTTTTTGTTCCAAAATAGACGATCTGCAGGCTCACCATGCGTTTGGTATAAACTCTAGTCTCGCGTGGCCAGACTGTTGCCTCCCACAAAATATGTTGAGATGGGGGGTCTGATTTATTAGTTTTGAACAACATTAGGAAGCAAGCCCAAATATGCAACTACCGGTACACTTAAGAAACAAGACCAAAAACACTGCAACCCACAACTACTAATATTTGCAAACGAGAAATAAACAGCCCAAAGTGGCTTATAATAAGCAAACTTGGCAACACTGATTGTAGGCCTCACAGTTTTGGTATAAACTGTATACTGTAAGCTCCGCCTACACTGAGCCAGGCTGTGATGATGGCACCAGCAGAGCGTCGCAGCGCCTGATTGGTTGTTTGCGAGGCTATAACTGGCGGGCTAATGGGCCGGGTAGAGCCCCGCTATTCATCTGTGTTTATCTCTGACACACTCAAAGAGCCTCTTCACATACAGCCTGCTGGACTGACAAGAGCTGTGTGTGTGTGTGTGTGTGTGTGTGTGTGTGTGTGTGTGTGTGTGTGTGTGTGTGTGTGTGTGTGTGTGTGTGTGTGTGTGTGTGTGTGTGTGTGTGTGTGGGTCCTCTCCTCCGTGAAGCCCTGGCACTCAAAAGCCTAATTAAGCGATCTGATCCAATGGCTGATCTGCATAATAAAGAACCCCCGATGAAGAGGAGGGGAGGGGGGGGCGAGGAAGGGGAGGTCGAGGGTGGTGAAGAGGGAGGGTGAGGGAGGTGTACGTTAGAGCAGTGGTTTTCAACCCTTTTCATATCAAGGTCCATTATTTATTCGGCATTTGAGCCACGGAACCACCGTTTGATGAGATTTAGACTCTCTCGGGCCTCAAAACCTAGAATATTTTGTTACCGTTGGATAAGATTTTGTCCACAATTCCATCCATGCTGTATTGATGTTGGTTCCATAGGAGAGATAACAGGCAAACGTTGATCCAAATAACAATTACTTTACATTCTCTAATTGTGTAGACAATTAGAGAATGTGTAAGGGTTTCATTTTACACTCTCAAGAGTTAAAGATCTATAAGGGTCCATTTGGTCACCAATTCTCCATCATTTAGCTGGGGACCACCTGGAACCCCCTCAAGGACCACTGGTGATCCCCGGACCACTCGTTGAGAACCACTGGGTTAGAGGTATTGTAGCCGATAGGAACACAGGAAGGAAGAAAAACACATGTTTGAGAGTATATAGGAACACTAGCCCAGCGTCCTGGCAACATTACCATACTAATGGGACAAATGCCACCACACCGCGCGAGCGAGCGTGCGTGCGTGCGTGCGTGCGTGCGTGTGCGTGCGTGTGTGTGTTTTTGGCACAGAGCTAGATCAGGCTTTGTGACAGTATCAAGGCCTGCCAACATTAACTTTAATTGACTAAACCAACTGTAGATTTAGTCGACTATAATCTTTAAAAAAACTAAAACCTTTCAGATGACTAAAATGTGACTAAAACTAAATCAAAAAATTCTGTCAAAATCAACACGGGTGGGAACGCACCTTAAGAGTGCGCAAATGTAACCCCTGTACGCTCTTTTAGCGTTACAAATGGATAACTGAGGATCTTACTGTGTGTACAAGAGGAAACAGAAACGGTAAGGTTTTCCCAAAAGGCTCCTAAACTGTTTCTAAGATGCAAAACGATGTCTGGAATTGGAAGCAGAAGCCAGTCATAACAAGAGGTAGACATGGTTCTTTTTTAGGTAAGAAATGCACTTTACTGTCAATGGTTTTTAGATTGTTTCCAGTTCGATGGGAGTGTTTTGTCTAAAGAGCTGTTCCGCTGACTGAGAGACGGATGGAGCAAGAGATAAGAAACAGTAGAGGGAGAAAGGGATGACATAATAATGGGGAGAGGAGAGGAGAGGAGAGGAGAGGAGAGGAGAGGAGAGGAGAGGAGAGGAGAGGAGAGGAGAGGAGAGGAGGAGTGAAAGTCAATGTGACCTTAGAGGAACAGAACAGGGAGGAGAGAAACAGAAATATATTGGTCGTTTTGATGGTGTGTGTGTGTGTGTGTGTGTGTGTGTGTGTGTGTGTGTGTGTGTGTGTGTGTGTGTGTGTGTGTGTGTGTGTGTGTGTGTGTGTGTGTGTGTGTGTGTGTGTGTGTGTGTGTGTGTGTGTGTGTGTGTGCGTGTGTGTGCGCGCGTGTGTGTGTGTGCCTGTGCGTGCACGTGAGTGTGTTGACAGACAGGGGTCAAGGACAGAGCTGTTTTCCTTGTCTGTGCCTTCAATGGGGTTAGCAGACAGGTCATCACGAGGGTGAGGGGTCACGAGGGGTCAGAGGTGATGACGGGTCACATGTCAGCAGGTAACCAACCAGGCCTTTGATGAACCCTCATACCGTAAACACAGTGGAGGACAGTAACTAAGTATATTGTTAAAAAAAAAAATGATATCGTTGCTGTCGGGCAGAAACCTCTTATCTCCATATTCTAACTTGTTGTGTTTTTTGGTAAATTAACGCCCTACTTGATCATACTACAGCGTCACACAAACACATCAAGAGTAGCAGATCTACAAGCCCAAAACGCGGCACGAAGCGACGCGTTTCGGGCTTGTGGATCTGCTACTTCAAAAAAAAAAATCATTTGAATCCTGAAAAGTGACAGTTTTGGACATACAGTAATGTGGTTTCCACCCGACAGAGACGATATGTATGTACTTTACTTGTGTATTTGTATTTTTTTAATACTCGATGACTTTTACTCCACTACTTTTACGCTACTACTATTTCAAAGACAAATATTACACTTTCGACTCCACTGCGTTCCTAGGAAGGGAAAAGGTTCACACCTAAGCCCTATTTCAAATATAGTGAAAATTGCAGCACAGCAAGCTCACAACGGGTCATTCATCCAAAGATATATTGGAACATGGTGCAAGAAAAAAATTATGAATTTTAAGGTGGTGAAAATGATTTTATTTAATTAAGGTGAGTGTTAAATAGCTCTATATTGTGATAGTAATCATTACTATTGAGTGTTTGTTCAGTAACAGTGTTAAATAGCTCTATATTGTGATAGTAATCATTGATATAGAGTGTTTGTCAGTAACAGTGTCCTTGTCTCTCCAGATCTTTAGTAACAGAACATTTATTTTCAGGTCAGGATATCGGTTTTATCCAATCAGGAGAGGGAACTCACACAGGATATAACCCATTCAATCCAGAAACGCATCTCTGTCATTTTAGATTTCTTTTGGCTATTCATAAATAGCAGATCTACAAGCTCATAGCGCGTGAGTGCCGTGCTATGAGCTTGTAGATCTGCTGTTTTTGAAAAATCTTGAACATTTTTGCAAACCTTTGAATATATATTTTTCAAAGGGAACTTTTGTAAAATATTGTGTTCCAGGGACCCCCAGAAGCAAAGCTTGAATGGGATAAACAAGTTGAATTGGAAGTGACGACACAAAAAGAAGTGAGAAGAAACAATTGGAAGTGGAACACCGATGAAGCTGAGAAATGGGCTCGTTCTCCTGATCGGATGGAATTGTCATTAATGGC
>NW_027660667.1:105000-167488 GCF_963280865.1 Gymnoscopelus braueri | reverse complement strand
CCGTCCTTGGTTCTGGTGACTCATACCGCCCCCCTAATACGCGAGGGGGCCGTGTTTTTTCAATTACTTTTTTCATTTATTTTAATATTTTTTGGGGAAAATGAAAAAATAAAATACAATAAAAAAATTGAATACAATTAATGAAAAAAAAAATCGGAAAAACACGGCCCCCTCACGCATTAGGAGGGCAGGGTGAGTCACCAGAACCAAGGACAGGTGTTTTTGATGAATCTAACATGGTTAAAATGAAGTTTGAAGTTACAATGGGTTTGTATGGGAAGGGGGCGTGTCTGTTAAAATGAATATCAAATATCTAAATACTGAATCAAGCAACTTAAAAACTGTCTTGGGGGTTCACAAAGGCCTGAGTAGACGATAAAATGACCAAACGTTTTTTTGAAAGTGAAATATCCTTTTAACGGCTTTGGCCCTATACTAGCTTGAGGAACCGAATCGAGGCGCCACTTCTTCATTGAACGCAACGGACGCGGCCGCCCCGGTCCAATAGGTCTCCCTTACTTTGAACGGTGTCCTCAAGCTCGATATATATATATATACTTCGGGGGGAAAAAGACGATCTACAAGTTCACAATAAATGGTCGTGATGCGTTGTGAGCTTGTAGATAAAGCTAGTTTGTGGTAGTTAAGCGGTGGTTAACCGGAGTGACACACACTTTGAGTATGAGGTTTATGCAGGGAGTTTATTCTGGCTCTCTGTGCCATTGACACACCAACGTTAAAACGAATATAAGGAGAGAAAGTACGCGGCCAATGAGGACTTGCATATCGTCTCTGTCGGGTGGAAACTGTCCAAAACTGTTACTTGTCAGGATGCAAATTCAAAAACAGCAAAAGTAGCAGATCCACAAGCTCGAAACACGGCGCGAAGCGGCGCGTTTTGAGATATGCTACTTTTGATGCTTTTGTGTGACGCTGTAGTATGAGGAAGTAGGGCGTTAATTTACTAAAAAGGGGTGCACGGTGGCGCAGTCGATAACGCCGTCGCCTCACAGCTAGAAGGTCCTGGGTTTTTATTCCCACCAGGGACGCTGGGGGGCGTGTCTTCTCCTCCGCGTCATCAGCGCCCATACCCTAGGTGGGGTTGGCGAAAGGGCCTTTCTCTGTGTGGAGTTTGCATGTTCTCCCCGTGTCTCTCAGGGTAGTTAATACCCTCACAAAAACATGTAGTAATCCTGGTCGCTATACCACCTCCCCCATGACAGCCAGGGCGACTAATGGAGGGGAAGGGAACTGGTTGGAATAACGTGTTCCTTCCACGCGCTACGTCCAACCGGGGAAACTCCCCCCTGTCAGGTGACAAGAAGGTCAGTTGGCTCTCATGCATTGAAAGAGGCATGAGCTCTGCCCTGGCCTCCCTAGGCTGGTGAGGGGAGTGTAGCGCCCAGGATCACTTAGAAAAATTGGCACCCGGTGAAAAATAAGGGTTACAAAATCGCTGGATAAAAAATCTAGAAAAATAAAAAAATAATAATAATAAAAAAATAATAAAAAACAAAGTTAATATGGAGATAAGAGGTTTCTGCCCGACAGCAACGATATTACAATAACACAACACCACGTGGTGCAGAACATAATACATTCTGACATTATATAGGCTGGCTGTACCGTTCAGTAGACAGCGGACATTAGTGTCTAGACCCGATCTGTCACCTTATGCTGAGTTCATAGAGTCACAGCACCGCGGTATAAACGCGTCCCGACGGCTACTGTATCCATCAGCCTGTGAGTATAGGGGGGGAAGTGCTGAGTGAAATATGGCAGGTGACCACGCCGTGACCTGATACAATACCTTTTTCGGAGAGAGGCCCTTCAGACGAACATCATAAAGCCGTCTCTCTCTCTCTCCACCGTCTACCCCTGTCTGTCTGTCTGTCTGTCTGTCTGTCTGACGGAGACGTGGAAAGTGTTTTTGGCCGGGCCCGTGAGGACACCTGCGTGGAGGAGGAGGGGGTGATAAATGCCATTTTTCCCCCCCTTTCTGTTGAACATGCTAAATCTTTCTTTCTTTCCCCCTCGGAGTCGGGGGACACGTTTTCCTATAGTTGCGCCGAAGTGGAGATTTGTAGCCGATCCAACCGCCTGTCTGGACGTTGCTATAAGTGGGAATTGACCGACGATGGTTGCGTGTGTGCGTGTGTGTGTGTGTGTGTGCGCGCGTGTGTGTGTGTGTGTGTGTGTGTGTGTGTGTGTGTGTGTGTGTTTTCCACCTGTGTGTGTTTATGAGACCTATAGAATGTAACGACAAACATCTACCATCAATCTCTCTCACAGATATTGTTGCGCACGTCACATGCTCGCGCGCGCACACAGACAGACAGACAGACAGACAGACAGACAGACAGACAGACAGACAGACAGACAGACAGACAGACAGACAGACAGACAGACAGACAGACAGACAGACACACACACACACACACACACACACACACACACACACACACACACGCACACGCCCACACACACACACACACACACACACACACACACACACACACACACACACACACACACACACACACACACACACACACACAGTTCCATTGTTCCTCTCCGGTTTGCCTACAGTCATGTTGTGGAATATCATGCAGAGTCTATTTTCCAAAACTGGGTTTATCATGCAGGATATGGAAAGACTGCAGGCCTGGCTGTCCTAAGATCACTACCACACGAGGACAGACGCCGCAAACTCTCACACACACACACACACTCACACACGCACGCACACACACACACACAAACGCGCGCGCACACACGCTCAACACACAAAATGTCCCCAAAACACACCAACACATGCACCCATACCACAGAGTCATGGAGTCATGCCTGTTTAGTCAGACACACAACATGGAAAAAGCAGATGTACAGTATTATTAATTAACATTGCTTCTAAGGGACAGCTTCCACACGAACCGCACGCGACCCAATGAACGCACACACACACACAGGTTCACGGAACATGTTGCACAAAGACGTGCAACAGACGTATTTAAGTCTGATCATTTCTAATTGTAACCCCTTTTTCTCCCCAATTTAGTCGTTGTACCAATCGATTCCTCCCCACACACATTTGTGTGTTGTCACTGCTGTTGTATCCTACTGACGCCAATAAGGAGCCCCCACCGGGAAGATGTAGACCCAACACTCCGCCCCAGCCGCCCCAGCCCGAAGGATTTCGTGCGGTGACCGATACAACCCTCCACGCCCAGCGTCCCACCCCGGAACACGGGGATAAATAAAAAGGGATCTTATATTTGAAGGAAGCTGAAGAAAAATAAGTTTTACTCTTATGTACCTGTTGTGCACAAGATGTAACAATAGAACACACTTGAACCTTGAGCTTGAACCACACGAACCGCAATGCACAGGACATGAGGGAGATGTGAGAGTCAGGGTGGAGGGTGGAGTCGACGGCCATCGAGGAAGAGGAACAGGATGTTGCCAGTGTGTTGGTCAGACAGACAGACAGACAGACAGACAGACAGACAGACAGACAGACAGACAGACAGACAGACAGACAGACAGACAGACAGACAGACAGACAGACAGACAGACAGACAGACAGACAGACAGACAGACAGACAGACAGACAGACAGACTGTGAGTCACCTGCAGTGGTGGACAAAGTAAATACTCAAGGAAATAATATATTTTCTGAAATGGTCAGAAATGGTCAAAAAATACCATAAGGAAATTAGGCAATCTACAAGCTCAAACTGCGACACGTTGTGAGCTTATAGATTGCCTATTTCCCCGTTCCTGGAAATGGTCAAAAAGTACAATATTCTTTATCTAAAATGTAGCAGAGTGAAAGTCATCAGCTTGCAAAACCACAACAAATACTCCAAAAGGGTACTTAAAGTACAGTACTCAAGTAAATGTACCAAGTTACAGTACACGTCCACCAACAACATGGTCACCTTGGCACCATACCATGCCAAGAACCGGACGACAGCTCACCTCAGCTTCCTCTCACGTCTAAATATAACCTGTCTGTGTCTATGAGCCTATTGTTCCTGGAAGGAACCTTCCCAGAGACCTTCCCAAAGGAACCTTCCCATAGTACCCCCCCCCCCCCCCCCCCCACACACACACACACACACACACACACACACACACACACACACACACACACACACACACACACACACACACACACACACACACACACACACACCACCCATAGCAACATGAATGGAGGACCACACTGTCACCTTGTTGACTGTACTGTAAGCGTTGTTTCTATGCTTGGGGAGCAGCGTGACGACTGCCTGTCTGCCTCGTAGGTGGGCGCCTGGAAGTGTGTGTAATAAGTGGTGACTGGAGGCTTGAGGACGTGGATTGAGACAGGATGGGGGTGGTGGGGACGGGGACGGGGGACAGGGGGGGGACACAGGGGGGACGGGGGGGGGGGGAAGTTTTGGCCTGGGCCTGGGCTATCGTGTGCTTGTGTGTGTGTGTGTGTCCTGATTGAAGGATGGGAACCGTCAAGTTGGACTCCGGTGCTTAACTCTTTAAGACCTGAGAACGCATCTGTGTGTCATTTTTAGATTTCGTTGGGCTATTCAAAAATAGCAGATCTACAAGCTCATAGCGCGGCACCGAGTGCCGCGCTATGAGCTTGTAGATCTGCTATTTTTGAAAAATCATGAAAAATGTTGTGCAAATCTTTGAATATATATATATTTAAAGCGAGCATTTCTAGCTAAAATGTTATTGCTTCTGGGGATTCTACAAATGTCTTCTAAATCAGTTTAAAACAGTTTTCTGAAACACTTATGTTGCTATAATATTAATGTCAGTGTCAAGGAGCCCCACAACGATATGTATTTGGCTGCGGACCCCCATCTCAAAAAAATAAATTCCAGGGACCCCCAGAAGCAAAGATTTGAGTAAAAAACAATCGCTTTATAGATATATATTCAAAGATTTGCAAGAAAAAAAACACGATTAAAAAAAAAATAGCAGATCTACAAGCTCATAGCGCGGCACTCTGTGCCGCGCTATGAGCTTGTATATCTGCTATTTTTGAATAGCCAAAAGTATAACATATGGATAAAGTTAGATGCGTCCCCCGGTCTTAAAGGGTTAAGTGTCTGTCTGGCTGAGGATTGTATTACGCCTCGCTGTTTATGGGACAAATAGTTGTCATAACACGCAGCACCACCACCCGATCTGGAAGGGCCTTTTAAAAAGCCCTCTCTCTCTCTCACAGTAAACATCTCCCTCTATGTCCATTTTGTCCCGTTTCTTCTTCCCACATAATGCGTTTGCCAAAACACGCAAGAGGCTTTCTCCGGGCCCTGCCGTGCTTTACTCTGCACTGCACTTTTCTTGCTTGGTAATGGGGGAATTCTTTCCCCCATTACCGCTAATGGAAACGTCTGGACAAACACAATCAGCGTTCGCTTTCTAAAGTGTAGAGCGTCTGGAACATTGGCAAACCCCGGGTCCTATTATTGAACCATAAAATTGACTCGCTGTCCTTCAAGGCTAATGTAGCTTCCTTAGGCCTTGCTAGTACAGGTCAAGAAGCAGGAGTGCCAATGAATGTGCCATGTGGAGAAAAGTGAACAGCAAGTTCAAGGCTCCGGGCTGTAGTTCTGAGGGCAACCACTAGATGGGTCGTGTGGGCCTTGAGTATTATTAGTGCATCGAGCACAGTGCACCACAAACTACTGTATGTGAAAAGTTCAATCTTTTTAAACAAAATGTCTAACCATAGACCAGTAACCCTAACCTTTTCATGTCAAAGACCCCCAAAATTATATGTATTTGGCTGAGGACCCCCATCTGAAAAGAGGTTGTGCCAGGGACCCCCCAAAAGAGAAGATTTTCAATATTATTTCAGAAACTTCAATATTATTTCAGAAAAATAGCAGATGTACAAGCTGTGAGCTTGTAGATCTGCATGCTATTTTTGAATAGCTAACGTATAAAATGGATAAAATGGATAAAATGGATAAAATGATTCTAATGATTGTGATGCTTTTGCTGAGGACCCCCTGGAACCCCACCCCCCGCACAGGACCCCACTTTGTGAGAACCACTGTCATAGACACTTTCAGATCACACAAGCACCACAACTTCAAACTCAACAACAAAGCAAAAAAAAATCACATTGCTTTTTTTTTTAAATCTTCGATCTTTTGATCTTTCCCGAAACGCTCTTGTCTTATTTGTCAGTCACTCCAGTCAAAAGCGCTTCATTGACACACGCGCACACACACACACACACACACACACACACACACACACACACACACACACACACACACACACACACACACACACACACACACACACACGCACACGCACACACACTCTCTCTCTCTATGACTGTTGTAAAGAAACAGTTGGAAGTGTTTTGCGGCGGCTCTGACAACATTACGAGGAATTTAAATCACTACCATATTTATTCTCTCTAATTCCTCTTAACCTCTTGCCTCCCACTCACCCCTCTGTTGTGTAAAGTCTGTGTGTACTATAGTGTGTGTGAGAGTTTGGAGAACTGGCATTGAACCCTGTCTTTATATGAAGCCAATATACTGATTTGCTCTCAAAGTTGTTGTTGTTTGTTTGAGCGTTTTTGGAACGAAGCCCCCAGTCAGCCGAGAGTCAGGGGTCTTAGAGTCTCTTAGACGCTCTTAACCACTCAAACCCTCTAGTCATAGAGAAACGGCCTTGAGTTACAACTGTACTTTAGGCGCTTTTTTCCGTCTACACAAAGATATCTTCGTCAAAAATAGCCGATCTACAAGCTTGTTTTGAGCTTGTAGATCTGCTATTTTTAGGCGAATGTTCCCCCCAGAATAGGCATTTAATCATAATCGTTCTCCTTTATTGTCCCATAGGGATATATGTTCAACAGAAAAACTCATAACAACATAACAATACACGACACAACATAAAGACAATACTTAGAGTCCCAAGAGAGTACACAAACCAACAAACAGATCAGCGAGGCAGTTTGTTTAGCGCTGCAATGGCTGAATGGACAAACCTCCTACTAAAACTAACTTTTTCTCCCCATCTTCGTCCAGATGGCATGATTGTTAAGTGACGGTTGAGGGGGGGGGTGATCATCTACTATTGTGAGTGCTAAAAGTGTCATGGCTTTATCGTTCATATCAGAAAAGAAAAGCGGGCTGGGGTTCAAGTAGTTAAACGCTCCTAAGAGCTCTAATAGGCCCAGTGGTTCTCAAAGTGGGGTCCGGGGACCCCTAGTAGTCCTTGGGGGGGACGGGTTCCAGGGGATCCCCAACAATAGATCTGCTATTTTAAAAAATAGCAGATCTACAAGCTCACAAGCTCACACACAGCGCGTCACTTCGTATTTTTGGAAAATAATTAGAAAATAAATCTGACATCATTCTTCTCTTCTGGGGGTCCCTGGCACAAAATAAGGCCAAATACATTACATCATTACATTACAATACATCAATTTGGGGGTCCTTCACAACGTGAAAACGTTGGCTGATGGCTCCTTTGAGTCCTCACACGGCATACAGATGGATGGATGCAGGGCGAGCCCGAGAGCCGCTCGGGGTCCAGGGCTGAAAGGCTGAGGCTGAGCCTCTTGGCCTTTGAGCTAATGTGGTGTTTGTGGGAACCAGGGTCGTGCCAGCAAAAATCAGAGAAAGAAACTGAAAGCATGTTTGTGTTTACATGATCTCAGAGTATAATCGTGTGTGTGTGTGTGTGTGTGTGTGTGTGTGTGTGTGTGTGTGTGCGCGCGCGTACGTGCGTCCCCGCAGTTCCTCCTCTCTATCAATCAGGGTTTTTTAAATAGTGACAGTCTTTAGCGTCAATTAGGGTGTATGAGCCAACCGCAGCCTTCCAGAGCATCCTAATTCATCTCTGACTCCCTCCAACCCCTCTCTCAGTGCTGCTGGCCCTTCATCCTACCAACCAGAATATAGCATGGATTGTTGTTGTCGGGCGGAAATTTCTCATGTCCACATTTTAACTTGTTTTCGTATTATAACTATAACGCCCTACTTGATCATACCACAGTGTCACACAAGAGCATCAAAAGTAGCAGATCCACAAGCTCGAAGCGCGGCGCCTAAGCGACGCGTTTCGAGCTTGTAGATCTGCTACTTTTGATGTTTTTGAATTTGAATCCTGCAAAGTAACATTTTTGGACATTATGAGTTTTCCACCCGACAGAGACGATATGGAAAGAGTGAAAGACTGAGGGCCCTATTTTCGCCGGTGCCTTACCCATTATCCCTAAACTTCTTCATGTTTTACTATTTTTAAAAACATTTTCAAATAGTTCAAATAGCCAATCTACCAGCTCACAACGTGTTGATGTAGATCGGCTATAGTAAACTATTTGAAAATGTTTTTAAAACCATACGGGTCCATTTGGTTACAATTGTACGCTCTCCGAGTTAAACGAACACAGGATTTTTCCAGTGGTGGAAAGTAGCTAAGTACATTTACTTAAGTACTGTACTTAAGTGAAAATTTTAGGTATTTGTACTTTACTTGAGTATTTCCAATTTCCAATACTTTCACTTCTACTCCACTACATCTCAGATATATATTAAATATATTGTACTTTTACTCCACTACATTTATTGGAAAACTTTAGATACTTTGTAGATTTTGATTATTATTACAAAACATACATTAACCACTTCAGCCCTATATACATTTCGGTCATTTGAAAATAGCCAATCTACAAGCTCACAATGCGTCGAGATGCAACACATTGTGAGCTTGTAGATCTGCTATTTTCAAAAGATTTGTATACATTTTGAAAACTTGAAATAGGACATTCTGCATAATGAGTACTTTTACGTTTGGTACTTTAAGCACATTTTGATGCCAATACTTTTGTACTTTGACTCAAGTACATTTTGAATTCTGTACTTTAACAGAGTGTTTCTACATTGTAGTATTGATACTTTTACTTAAGTAAAAAATGAGTGAGTACTTTTTCCACCACTGGATTTTGCTGTGTGCGAGAGATACTGCGTGTATTTTAGGAGTGTGTGTGTGTGTGTGTGTGTGTGTGTGTGTGTGTGTGTGTGTGTGTGTGTGTGTGTGTGTGTGTGTGTGTGTGTGTGTGTGTGTGTGTGTGTGTGTGTGTATTTGTGCCTGAGAGAGAGAGGCGACGGCCGGCACCTGCCAGTGGAAATTCCTTCCCTGTTTAGTAACGCGGTGCGAAACCCAGAGCCTCGTCTGTTTATGTGGGTTTGGAGAAATCAGCTGTTCAAAGAACCAGGGCTGTATAGTGTGTGTGTGAGTGGTTTCACAGTCCATTATGAGGAGATCTGTGAGCTAGGCCTCGGAGCAGAGCTGAGGCAAAGTGCTGCTGGGTAAATAAGGAGCGTGTGTGCTGTGTCACTGAGTTAATATATCATATTGTTGTTGTCGGGCAGAAAACCTGTATGTCCTTAAAGCGGCACTATTTCACTTTTTTTTTTAATCTATTGTTGAGGACCCCCCCCCCCCCCCCCCCAAGGACTACTAGGGGTCCCCCCGAACCCCACTTTGAGAACCACTGGGCCTATTAGCGTTTAACTACTTGAACCACAGAACGCTTTTCTTTTCTGATACAGTATGAACGATAAAGCCATGACACTTTTAGCACTCGCAATAGTAACTTTTTTTTTAACAAGATAAATGTTTGTCCAATCTGTATGGTAGAGTATGTTAATACAATATAACTTGGGGTGGTTACATTTAGTCTCCCTGCTCTTCTATTGAGACATTTAGATCGTGTCAAAGGTCATGTCTCACCTATAGACACGGGATCCGACACCAATTTCGACCTGATCCCCTGAGCAAGCAAGCAGGCTCTATTAGCTCAATGGTAAACATCAGCACTTGCACAGGAAACCGGGTTCAAATCCGGGGTAGAAGAGGAAAGTTACACATAGTGCAGCTTTAACCACTTTCAAAGAAATAGCAGATCTACAAGCTCACAATGTTTTGAGCTTGTAATTCAATCTGCTAAATGTGTTGGTAGTAGTTAGACCATTTCTTTACTTTGTCTACCATGAGCTAGGGCTTTCACCAACTAGTCGACTAGTCGACTAGTATAACCACTAGTCGACCTTGTTGGTACTAGTCGAATAGTTGGGAAAAAAAGAGTTTTAATGCCATAGTAAAGGCCCATCTTACTATTATTATTATCCTCCTGACTTAATTTTTTATCAAAAGGGGGTCAAACGTATGCCCAATAAAAGCCTATTATTGGGCAATGGGGATCCTTGGAGACGCTGCTGTGGTGCTGTGCTGCTGTGCCAGAAGCGCTTCCCTTAAAACGCCATAAAAATAAGGGCAGGAGGATAATAATAATAGTAATATAGTAGTAGGATGGCATTAAAACAATGCCCGCCCAAAAAAAAAAAAAGAAATGTAAATTTTTTTTTAATTTAAATTTCGACTAGTCGACTACCACTGGGTCAAATTAGTCGACCTGAAAAAATCTCTAGTCGTAAAAGCCCTACCATGAGCACTGGTTCTGAGAGGATGACAAGCATAGTGGTGGTGATGAATACGCACATAGCACAGCGTGTGGAGGAGTCTTATTGTGTAAATCATTCCTGAATTATCCTGAATGTTGTCTCTGGTCTATATGAATCATACTGCAGGCCAGCAGGGTTTCATATCCCGTCAGATTCCACTTGTATGAATGTCATGGATGACAGAGTGGGGAAGGTTGCTGCACTCCAGTGTTCGTTTTGACAGCACATTTGTTTCGTTTTAGTCATAGTCTTTTGAATCAAATTCCATTTAGCTGTAGTCATATTTCAGTCATCTGAAATGTTTTAGTTTTTAGTCTACTATTAGTTTACTAAATATCATATCAGATTCAACTAAATCTACAGTTAACCCATTGATACCTGGGACGCATCTGTGTCACTTTAGACGTCTTTTGGCTATTCAAAAATAGCAGATATACAAGCTCATAGCGCGGCACCGAGTGCCGCGCTATGAGCTTGTAGATCTGCTATTTTTGAAAAATCTTGAAACATTTTATTTATTTATTTTCCAAAAACTGTAATGATCGCCTCAGGTCTTAATGGGTTAATGTAGTTGTTGAAAGTAAAATATGAAACTAAAATAAGATTTTGGCGGGCTGTGATGGCGTCGTAATGCCTGATATATACTTACATAGTAGCTACTTAGTTAGTGGTGACAATAGCAGATCTACAAGCTCACAAGGCGTCTGCGACACCTTGTGAGCTTGCTCGGCTATCTTTGGAGCACACGGTAGTCGACGAACATTTTTCGTCATAGTTTTAGTTGGCAAAATGAACACTGGCTGCACTCAGGCAGAACAATCAAGGATGAGAGCTAATCTATACTTCTAATGACAGCAGCAGCAAAAAAAACAACAAGGATATTGACCAACTGGAAAGGCAAGCAATCACCTACAGTCAACAAATTATGTATAATGTTAAAGAGAATCCGATGAAATTTGGCAGGATATGGGGCAAAATTATTAACAATATAAACATTTTCATTGTAAGTTTCCCCAATGTGATGATCTCAACTGGCTACCACTGTATGTTGTCGACGATTTCTTCTCATCAACGTGTATGTTTCTTTTTTATGTTTCTTTGTGGTCAAGAGATGCGAGAAAACATGTGAATGTGTTAATATATACAAGTGAGTGCATGACAATACGTTGGAACAAAGGACAAAGAGAGAGGATAATACATTTGTATTTGTGCTTGGGAGTGAAGGGTTGTGCTAATGAAATATTTGAATAAGGATGGACATGAAAATGTAATCAAAAGATTAATAACTAGAAAATGTGCTCCTCGGAGCACAAGTCTCCGCCGGCAGACCCGTGCTATTTTAATCAAATGAAATCACTTACCCTATCTTTAACCATAGTTCTCTAGGAATGTTCTAATTCTTACTTAAAATAGAACATGTTACTATATCATAGCAATTATATTATCATAACAATAACTAATGAGATACAGTAGGGTAAAGGATATATATTTTAGTTAAACAAAAAGTTCTTTGTTAAAAGGTGAATGTTAAAGTAATTTATGTACCCCTGAGATGAGGAACAATGTCAGAGACATTGATGTTGGTTGTCAACATGACTCTGGCCCCAACTGCTACAGACACGACCTCCCGTAAGCCTCCTGTATGCGATGGGTTGCTTGATAGTGTAACATTAACTAGACCTGTCTTACAATCTTTTTGTGAATCAATTGCGGTGATGTTGGATATTTCTGTTGGCAACTTTATTAGCTTTTCGCCATTGTGTGAATCTGTGGCTGCATTTGTTCTGAAGACATGCAATGCGTCACTTGGGTATGAGGGATCTGTTTTAGAGACGATTCTGGTGTGTAGCAGTGCAATGTCTTCTGCACAGCATGTGTTTGTACGAACTCTCATAAGCAGTTCTGAAAGGGTTGGTCATCTTTCTGGCGCATCGTTTCTGTTAGTTCAAATAGTTGGAAGTTTTCTTTCCACAATGAACCATGTAGTCTGACATAGGCATCAGAAGGGGTATCGAATACTTGTTTTGCCATGACTGGTGTTAGTTGGTACAGGTCACCGACTGCGAGGATACTGACATTGCCAAAACGGGACTATGAGCTGTGTATGCGTGTGATGTCTTGAAGGCGTTTGTGAATGTGATGTAGAAGATCTGAACCCACCATGGAAACTTCGTCAATGATTAGCAGTTTTAGCTTCCCCAGTCGTGAGCGCAATGTATTTGATGCGTCCTGTTGTTAAAGTTGCATTGTGTGATCTCAGCCTCTCCTGTCTAAGCTATTTATATATTTATATTACATATTGTGATGTCACGTGAAACTGACCAATGTTAGGTGTTCTCAGAGGGACACACACACGCACGGACGGGTGATTTGTACTGGAAGGTACTGTTCCAATCAAGACTGATTGATCCTGTCTTACCTCACTTCAAAAAGCATAAATGGCTTTTTATAGGACACACCTATTTATAGGATTTTTTTTCGTCATGCGTCCCTCTAGCCAATCAAAAGCATTGGTGTCAACATATTGTCACGTGTCACGTGGAGCTTGACCAATGTTAGCTTGGCTAGGGGCCAAGCTAACACACGGCGGGACGAAGCGAAAACATACTCTCCGCCTCAATAACACTTCTTTAGAACCCTATTTAACCAGTAAACATGGTGGATATTCTGTGATGGATAAATATAACACACACTGTATGTCTCATTTCCGCGTAACACAGGAAACAGGACGTGGGGGGATGATGGGAACAGAGCACCATGGCATCCACTGTCTCCGCTAGAACCGGGGCCCATTCCAAGAATTACACACGGTAAGCCTTGGACACTTTCCCCAAAATAGTCACTGGAAATCCGCCTCTAAAGCCTGTGCTTCTCCGAACATGTACGAATGCAAAACATAAAGAGCTAACCCAGTACAGCCACAAATGTTGACTCGGAACGACCTGAAGCCGATTCTACATGTCTCCTAAATCCCAACAGTTTTCTGAATCTGTTTCTATATCAGTGGTGCTCAATCTTTTTCATGTCAAGGACCCCCAAAATTACATGTATTTGGCCGTGGACCCCTATCTCAAAATATTTTGTTCCAGGGAGTCCCAGAAGCAAAGATTTGAGTAAAAAATGTTCGCTTTAAAAATATGTATATTCAAAGATTTGCACACATTTTCACGCTTTTTCAAAAATAGCAGATCTACAAGCTCGTAGCGCGGCACTCGGTGCCGCGCTATGAGCTTGTAGATCTGCTATTTTTGAATAGCCAAAGTGTAAAACAATGCTTTTTAGCCAAATCGAAAAATGACACAGATGCGTTCCAGGTCTCAATGTAATCCCGTCTATGCCTCGTTTCCATCGAGTGTGTCGTCTCGCGAGCCAGACTGTTGCCTCCCACAATTTTCAAATTCTTCCGTCATACAGTTTGGAGCACGGAAGCTCTGAAAATGATCAAGCGATAAAGCGAATGTGAAGCCTCCTCCCCGCTTCCGTTTTGTCTTTACAGTCGCGCAAATGTGTCCGGATATAAATCAAAATCATCTAAGCATACAGCTTTAGATTACAGCTTAAAAACAGCTTCCTGTCTCGGATTGAAGTGTAATTCCAGATACTATATATAGCATTCGGAGATTATGGTCTGACTACACGAGTGTAATACCAGCTTTCACCTGCTGCGCCCTGCCTCTACCACCCATTGAGGAATATCTTTGCAATTGCGTTGCAGACTAAACTTTTTCATAGATAGCTTCATTGAGTATCATCAGTGTTGTGTAAATTGTGTGATTCACCCTCTCCTCTCCTCTCCTCTCCTCTGCCACAACCTCTCATTAACAATCCATCTTCTTCTCACCTCTGATCTCATCTCCTGACCATCCCATAATTATGTTCACTCAATGTGAAATGATCCCCACACCTCATGCCACAAGATAACACGTTTCATTTCTGTATTATTATTTAAAGTCTCTCTCTCTCTCTCTCTCTCTCTCTCTCTCTCTCTCTCTCTCTCTCTCTCTCTCTCTCTCTCTCTCTCTCTCTCTCTCTCACACTCTCTCTTCCTGTGGAAATGGGATGGTTCATTAGGAGGTGAGATAAGCGGAGAGGAGTGGAGATGAGAGCGATGGCGCGTTCGTGTTTTAAGGTCTGACGCACGGAGAGACCTTTTCCTGACGGCACCCCAGTGCTCACAGAGACGAGGTTAAAGGTCTCTGTATGTCTCTCTTTTTTTCCTCTTCCACCATATCTCTCACCCCCATCTCGATCTCTCTCTCTCTCTCTCACCCCCAACTCTCTCTCTCTCCCCCTCTCTCTCTCTCAGTGGTGCTCAACTTGTGGGCCGGGAGGGTATTGCACGTGGGCCCCCAAATAATCGGCAAAACACTAAGATTTGAATGATAATATAACATGAACATTTACTTTTTTTTTACAAAAAACAAATCATTGTATTTTTTTTTCTTTAAAACCTTGAAAAAAACAAACGTTTAAAAAAAAGTTTGAGAACCACTGCTCTATCTCTGTGAGAGCGGGTGAAGTCACGCTGGAATGAGCTCTCTCAGTGAAAGGGCCAGATTGCCGGCGAGCCAGCCAGGAGATAGAACTCACTCTCACCTTCGTCATTCATTCCCCCTGCTCTCAACCTCTCCCTCTTCTTAATCTCCTCCTCCGTAGGGAGGAGAGCATTACGACAACACCTTTATCTCTCTCTCTCGCTTTCCTCACTCCTCTCTCACGCCTCCCGCCCTCCTCTCTCTCCTCTCTAATCTCTCTCCATCTCTCTCTTCCTCTCACCTTTTCCTTGCCCATGCACCGCATCTCCACCATCATCATTCCACTGGCTGACTTCCTGGAAGTGTGCGCATGAAATAACCCAGAGATCATTTTCCACGCACAGCCGAAGGGTTGAGTTCTCCATAAATCATCAGAGTTTTCCATCTTTGTCGGAGAAAGAGGGGTGTTACAGAGAAGAAAGCGGGGGAGGAAAAAAAAAGACTTCCCTCGGTGTGTGAACCAGGAAGAGGGGCTGTATGAGCGCCCAACCTTTCACCCAGTGCACTTCAACCCGCTTGTTATAGAGAAAGCAAGATGGGTGTCTGAAAACGGCCTAATACGATATATATCATATCGTCGCTGTCGGGCCGAAACCTTGTATCTCCATGTTTCAAAACATTTAAACGTTTTTTCCCCCCCGTAAATGAATTCCCTACCTTGTCATACTAGTAGTATGATACTACAGTGTCTCACAAAAGTGGCAAAAATAGCAGATCTGTTGTGACGCATTTTGAAATTGTAGATTTTTTGCTATTTTTTAAAAATAATGAAGTGAAAGTAGTGTCTGTCTTTTATAAAAATGGACCCAATGAAAATTATTAACAAGCTCGTGACTAGATAATAACTGGGCTACATGGGATCCATGGGAACGCCACGATGGGCAAGACCTAGCCGGTCGACTGTCTAAACGGAAGTACTGGAATTTGGCGGAAGTACCGCCCAAGGAAATGACGTTGACGCTTTACAAATCTGTTAGCATTCTCCAAACAGTATGTTGTGATTGGTCAAAAAAGATCGTTTTCAGGGGAAATATGTACGACGGAAGTTCTGCCCCTATAGACCAGAGTCCTGCACGGGTCCAATTTTGAGAACCCGCGCCCGCCCCGCCCGTCAATACTCAGATCCGTAGACCGACCCGTCACCCGTGATAATTTCAAAATACGAACCAGACCCGCCCCGCCCGTCAAATAAACGACCCGTTGTCCGCCCGTTTACCCGTGTAAAATGTAAATCCTATTGAAAAGTGTGTTGAAAAAGATAGCAGCCTTCAACAACAGTGCTACATTCAGTGGTCAGGTTTGTACAGAAAGCAAGTGAAGACGGAGGAGCGAGCTTAAGCCACGCGCGAACGCGCATCTACGCAGCAAACATGTGTCGTTGTTTATGTCATCAGATACTTTTAATTTGAAGGTTTAACAGGATGTTCAATGTGTTTTTGTGAGTTAAGATAACTGTCCAGCATGCTCCATGCGGTTGTGCTGTTAAGTTATACAAGTTACGTTGTTTGGGCGGAAACAGTGCTCTCTGATTTTCACAATAAAATGATACCCGCCCGCGATTAGTTCAGTACCGCCCGTCCCCGTACCCGTGATCTTATAAAAGTAACATTTTCACCCGTTTTCATCCGTCAAACGCGGGTACCCGTCGGGTATCCGCGGGTACCCGGCCCGTTGCAGGACTCTGCTATAGACACTCTCTGCTTTAGGTCGTGACCAGGCTCTTCTCTTCGCAGATGAGTAAGGCTGGGAACGAGGCTATGGGAACGCAGGTCGTTTTTTCCATTTCCTGAAAGGTAAAAGGTTTAGACATACAAGGTTTCCACCCGACAGAGACGATGATGATGTGGCACACTGAAAAGAAAATGCAGTATATTGCTCATTTTTTACATTTTCCATTCCTACTACCATTCCAGTTAATAGGCTAATAAAACCATTAGAGAACTGTCGTGGAATTCTGGATCAATCAGCAATCGGTGAGGCACATCGAGGCCATATTCTAGGTGGTGATGGTTATGCTTTATGTACATGATATCATGGTCAGAAGTACATTAACACTCATGTCAGTAGTACGGTAGTTCTGCCTCGAGCACGGGGCAGAGATCATAGTTATACTGTAGCTGCCTGAAGCACAAACTGAACCGTAACAAGATAGGCTGTACAAAAACAATAGCTATTAGGCCTAGTGGAGACATCTAGGCTCTTACAAGCTGTCAAATATCATAATGTATTGTAGAAGTATTGTAAGTGATGGTAAAATATAAAGGTTAGTTAGATATAAGCAGCCATATAACAATAAAATAAAAAACAAACATAAATCGAAGAAAAAACACCAACATACCAATAAAACAACTCTGTACGCAACCCAAAGCAGTTTTGCACACCAAAGAATCACGACCCTCCTCCCACCCAGCATGTTAATCCATCCAACCTATGAGTTCATCACAGTTTCTTTTCTTTTTTTTCCCTTCCTGTTTCTTTGCACTTACGCAACCAGGAGGAGAGATGTGAAGGGCTTTGGCAGAGTGCTCTGTGTGATGAAACCCCTGGCTCTGAGTCTTTAATCACAGGCCCCGGAACTCGCGTGATGTACGCGCTTACGTTACTGCCAAGTGTTGCCAGATTTTGTGTCAGAAACAAGCAGACAGGTCAATGAAATCAAGCCCAAAGGATGCAGAGACTATAGGCCGCATGATCATCACGCACGCGCGCGCGGGGCGGGCGCGCGCACACACACACACACACACACACACACACACACACACACACACACACACACACACACACACACACACACACACACACACACACACACACACACACACACATCTTCTTACTATGAATGTGAGGGCATCTATATGTTAGAACACCATTGAAAATAGCTGAATGTAGCAAAAAAAAAACATCAGCTATTTATTTCGGTGTGTGTGACATCACCGCACAACTAAGTATAAAATGAGAAAAAACTCTAACCCTATTAAACCCCTAAACCTAACCTCTAAATGTCAAATCCTAACCCAAAACCAAACCTGAATCTTTTACTAATAGTAAACCTAACCCAAACAAATATTTTTCAAGCACAAAACAAACCAAAAAATCTCACATTATACTACTTTCATGGACACTCGGTCCTCACAAGTATAGTAAAACAAGCACACGCATGTGTTTGTGCACGCACACACACACACGGACATGCACACGCACACGCACACACACATGCATGCAGCAAATATTTCCAGCCCCTGGACGACTGCCCAGCGGCCAACAAGACCGCACATCTAAACAGTTATTGTTTGACATACGTCCTGGCAGACATCCAGACGTCATGTGTCCTGCAGAGCGTTGGTGTCTGGAGGAAACCCTGTATGTGCAAAACTGTTCCTTATTGTGAGCTTACTGTTGGCCTCCAAGAGCAGTTTGGGGGTTCAGTGCCTTGCTCAAGGTACGGGGAATCAAACCTTCGGGCAACATGTGCACTCCTCTAACCTTTAGGCCACCACTGCCTTGTATGACAAAGTACGGCGTTAATGTTAATGTATGAAAAAACTTGGAAACGTGGAATAAATATGGAGATACAAGGTTTCTGCCCGACAGCAGAGCGGAGCATCTCTCATCCATCAGGCCTGTAAAACACAGCATGCTTTTCAAACACACACACGCACACATCTGTATACAAACGGACACATGACACCACGCAGTTGTGCAAACACACACAGGAACACACACACACATGGACGTATGTAAACGGTCAACACTGTCTCACTCCCCAAAAGGCATATTGTGACTTAGTGACCGGCGTTTTTGACGATCCGTCAAGGCGCGCCGTCTCAAGCCGACTTGAGCCACGGGAGGCACCGCCAAGCGAGCTAAAGCGAGCGAGTCGCCGCTCCGAGTGTTGCGAAGTCCGCTTTGAGTCGACTGAGTACCGTCCCAGTTATGTCACCATAGGCACAGAATCGTAAATGGTGTGACTATTCTGATGGCAGACCCCTGAACAGTGTTTGTGCGACCCATGTACCAAACACCCATCGGAAGACACCCATGTACCTGTCAAACTACTTCAGAAACGTCAAAGACGTCCACAAACACAACACCAGAGGGAGCTCCACAAATCACATTCAACCCAGATTTGGCTCAAACAAGGGGTTCAATTTGTTCTACTGCTATGCCACCAAAATGTGGAATACCCTGCCAACAGTCCTAACTCTCCTTCAAAACCGCTCTAAAAGAGCACTTACAGGTGGCTGCAATTCGGAACTGGCCCCTGAAAAAGCCTCAGCTTATCACCAGAACCCCCCCCCCCCCCCCCAAACTGTTTACAGTACTGTACATATTTTTCTTTTTGATTACTACTTGTTTATATGATGTTTTTGCATAGTATTGCATATTTGTCTGTCATTAAATGTTCTGATGAATTGAATACACAGGACCCACATGGAAACAAGCCATAGTGCTTTCTTGGGTTTAGTCCTTTTAGCATCCTTTTGTATAGAACTGTACTTTCTGTGCTTTTTTTTGGGAAACTGTTAATAAAGTATTCAATCAATCAATCAATCAATCGGAGCGACAGTGCGCCTGTGGCAGCCATGCAGGGTCCCCTGGCGGGCCACACGGGGGGGTGGGGGGGGGGTGGCTATTGTGATGGCAGACCCCTGACCAGTGTTGGTGCCAAGTTTGGTGCGGATCGGAGCAATGGTTCGCCTCGCAGGTCCGCATGTTACGTTTGTGACGTCCAATTTTAAAATAGGATGTGTTTACCGTGCTTATTTTATGTCACTCTGCAGAAGAGCGTCTGCTAAATGCCTGAACTTTTTTTTCGCCGATAAAGTATAGTTTTGGACCATGACGGAGGCGCGCCGACTCAGCAGACCTTGAGGCCAAGGAGGCGCGCCCGAGCGCCTCCAGGCGTGAGTGCCCGCGACGACCGGCCGATGGTCTGCTAGTCGACTAAGTGCCGTCCGAGTTATGTACCGATAGGCACAGAATCGTAAATGATGTTGTCGGGACTGCGTTTGCCCCTCTATGGTTTGCCCCAACTGCCACTTACTGCACTAACATAGCCCGCCAGCCCCGCCCCCTCAGGCTCGCCCCCTTGTGCTTCAACTGCATGGAATAAGGCTGTTCGCGGGTGTGTGCGCGCGCGTGCGCGCGT
Organism: Gymnoscopelus braueri; assembly: GCF_963280865.1. Lineage (NCBI taxonomy): Eukaryota > Metazoa > Chordata > Actinopteri > Myctophiformes > Myctophidae > Gymnoscopelus > Gymnoscopelus braueri. Next base: position 147,296 of record NW_027660667.1, on the reverse strand, counting down.
GCGCGTGCGCGCATGCGTGTGTGCGTGCGCGTATGCATTCATGCGTGTGTGGTGTGGGACTCATGTCTGGCTTGCATTGCCCTCTAGCGTTGGTTCTACAGAATTGCCTGGGGGGCGGTGAAAACAAGCGCCCCTTTTCCAATTTACCTGGAATGCCAATTTACCTGTAACATATTTATATACCGTCTCTGTCGGGTGGAAACCTCATGTCCAAAACTGTTACTTTTCAGGATTCAATGGGCCTGGTCTGCAAGATACGCCACAACATTGGGATCCCCCTGTATTTGTCAAAAACACTTCCAAAACGTAAATGAAGTCCATGATCACAACACCAGAGGCAGCTCCACGGATCATGTCCAACCCAGATTTGGCTCAACAAAGGGAATGAACTCCTTCTCATGCTATTCAACAAAAATGTGGAATGCCCTTCCAAAAGGAGTAAAGGAGTGTAAAACCCTACTCACTTTCAGAACTGCCCTAAAGAATCACCTTCAGGAGGCTGCAATTCCAAAGTGGCCCCTGTCAAAGTCTTAACCTAACCCCCCGAACTTTTCATTTTTTGCCCTCTTGTACATATTTCTTATTTTTCATACCAGTAACCTGTAAGCTGATTGTATGACGTTCTGTATAGAAGCGTATATCTGTCTGTCTCTTATATGTCATCATGATGCGTGGGAACTCATTCTAAACAAGCTTAGTGCTTTATGAGCCTGAGAGTTTAGTAGACCTTGTATTGTGAATTGTGCTTCCATGTACTGTTTCTCATGTCTTACTAAATAAAGTCAAAGTACACCAATCAACTCAAATAAAAAAAAACGTGGCAAAAGTAGCAGATCTACAAGCTCAGAGCTTTTGATGCTTTTGTGTGACGCTGTAGTTTGATCAAGAAGGGCGTTCATTTACGAACAGACACAAAAAGTTAGAACATGGAGATAAGCGTTTTCTGCCCGACAGTAACGATATGTACAGTACGTGCATGTGGCACCCATGTCTCCTCCAGGACTCTGAAGGAGTGAGCGAGCGCCATGCAGCTTTCGCTCATGTCGTGCAACACGTTCAGCAGATCAGATCTCCCACACCTCCCCCCGTTTCCACTTTTCCCTTCCAATCTCCTCGCCCTCCCTCCCTCCCTCCCTCCCTCCCTCTCTCTCTCACACAAGAATGTGAGACATGTGGATTAGCAGACAGGGTGCAATAATTCCCGCTGAGCTCAAAAGAAAGGGCCAGACGAGAGACAGAGAGAGAGAGAGAGAGAGAGAGAGAGAGAGAGAGAGAGAGAGAGAGAGAGAGAGGTGATGAAAAACAACCTTCACCTCTTCCATTCATCCATCCATCTATCTCACCTCTCCTCTCTACACTCTCTCTCTACACTCTCTCTCTGCACTCTCTCTGTTTGTATTTGCTTGGTTTTTGTAAAGAATTATTATTTATTATTTATTATTCTCGTTCTCCCTTCGCAGGCAGTGATGAAAGAAGTAGCCTACTCAACAAAAAAAAATTAAGTACAAAATATCAATACCACAATATAGAAATACACTGTTACAAGTAAAAAGTCTGGTATTCAAAAGTACAACAGTATATAACAGTAAGTAATAAAAGTGCTCATATGCAGAATGTGCCAGATTTCACAAGTTTTCAAAAAGGTATGACAATCTTTTGAAAATAGCCAAAGCATAATATACTGTAGGACTGAAGAGGTTCGTGTAATATGTCTTGTAATAACAATCAAAATCTACAATTGTAGTGGAGTAAAAGTATAATATTTTGTCCAATCTGTATGGTAGAGTATGTTGATACAATATAACTGTTATTGGGCTGGTTGTACTTTTGTCTCCCTGCTCTTCTATTGAGACATTCAGATCGTGTCAAAGGTCATGTCTCACCTAATCTCTCAAGAACAGATTCTGCTCTGCGTTTGAATCTGTCGGTAGCCGTGTTGACAACCCGTGCGCATTGGTTACAAGTGGGCGTGCTACCAGATCAGGAAGCAGGCCGCGCTTTACCCAATCAAATGTAGTGGGCGGGATTTACGTGTGTGCCGTTCCTTCCCCACTAGAAACAAGCCGAAACTCATTTAACAACAGCGTCCTCGAAGCCGACAAGACCACGGAAAGTTAGTAACATTTTAAATTGCTCTTTCATCATAGAAACAAGTGGGCTTATAACCAAAACGATCCATGTTCTTTGGGGAAAATGTTGTTAGTGTTCCGTGGAGAAATATTGTTAGTGGGAATGAAAACATAGTCGCACCACCGGAAGTGGAGCGCTGAAGGCAGACCAAAAACCCCGGTTTCCTTGCGCACGGGTGCTCCGTTGAGCTTGTCCCAGAGCCAAGTGAATAAGTAAAAAAACAGCAGAGGGCGCTGTTTTTCCTTTTTATTTGGCGATGGGTTCCCAGATTGTGTCTCACCTAGACACAGGATCTGACACGAATGTTGACCCGATGGTCAAGATTCAGTTTATCCCCTGAGCAAGCGGGCAGGCTCTATTAGCTCAACGGTAAAAATGTCAGCACGTGCGAAGGAAACCGGGTTCAAATCCGGGGTAGAAGAGGAAAGTTAAGTTAAGTACAGTACCTGAGTACATGTACTTTCTTACTTCTTACAGCTTGCAGGCAGTGGTGGAAAAAGTACTCAAAGGTTTTACTTAAGTAAAAGTATCAATACTGCACTGTAGAAGTACTCTGTTACAAGTAAAAGTCCGGAATTCTAAATTTACTTGAGTAAAAGTACAGAAGTATTGGCATCAAAATGTACTTTAAGTAAAAAGTACTAAAATGTTTGAAAATAGCCGATCTACAAGCTCACAACGCGTCGCAAAGCGACGCGTTGTGAGCTTGTAGATCTGCTATTTTCAAATAGCATATGTATAAAGTAGAGCAAAAGTGGTTAATGTATGTTTCGTGATATCATAATTTATATCTGAAAAGTAACTAGTAACTAAAGTTTTCAAGTAATTGTAGTGGAGTAAAAGTACAACATTTGCCTCTGAGATGTAGTGGAGTAGAAGTAAAAGTATTGGAAATTGGAAATACTCAAGTAAAGTACAAATACCTCAAAATTGTACTTAAGTACTGTACTTAAGTAAATGTACTTAGTTACTTTCCACCACTGCTTGCAGGCAGGCAGACGGAGGGAGTGAACGGTGCCAGGTCCCACAGTCTGCTTCATCTCACACGGTCTCCCCACCCAGACCACTAGCCTCTGTGCCCACCACCACGCTCTCACCGGTTTCAGCGGCCCACTGACACCATTGCCCTCGCCAATCGCCAAATTGAGCGAGAAACAATCTGACGGGGCTTGAAGGGGGAAAAAAGTGAAAATAAACAAAAAATCTGTTATTTTGGACCGTGGTACGAGTTATTTGAGGTAAACCCAACGTAGAAACCCCCTCCAGAGGTCATGTGTGTGTGTGTGTAGCACCAAGCAGGTGGACTCACTGCAGTCTGTTTAGAATGAGAACCACTTCTTAAGCCAAACAGAGTGCATACCGTGCGCGCAGCGCGCGGGCGGGGTGTGCGTGTGTGTGTGTGCGTGTGTGTGTGTGTGTGTGTGTGTGTGTGCGTGTGTGTGTGTGTGTGTGTGTGTGTGTGTGTGTGTGTGTGTGTGTGTGTGTGTGTGTGTGTGTGTGTGTGTGTGTGTGTGTGTGTGTGTGTGTGTGTGTGTGTGTGTGTGTGTGTGTGTGTGAGAGTGAGTGAGTGAGTGTGCTGGTATAGCAGAGAGGAGCTGACAGTAATAAAGTAATAAAAAAAGAGAGAGAGAGACAGAAAGACATTGAGAGTTGGAAGGCAGAAGGTGACACACACACACACACACACACACACACACACACACACACACACACACACACACACACACACACACACACACACAGCAAGTGGACCTGGACTTACCATGCAGGCCCTGCAGTCCCAGACACACAGAGAGAGAGAGAGAGAGAGAGAGAGAGAGAGAGAGAGAGAGAGAGAGAGTGGACAGGAGAAGAGGGGCGAGCGGAGCGCTGCATAAAAAAAGCCAGAAAAACAACTGTGGAGTTTATTGGCAGCAGCACGGATGAAGGACAGGGAGAGAGAGAGAGGGAGAGAGGGGGAGGGGGGGGTTTGAGGAGGTGCAAAACAACAAATGAGATGAGGAAGAGGGGAGGAGGAGGAGAATAGATCCACACTAACAGGCTGCATAGAGCAGCATGTGTTTCTGATAAATTATCACTCACCTCCACAACACACCTCACATATTTTACCCCTACATGGACACACGAGAGCCATGTCAGCACGCACAATGGGGAGCTCACGTCTGTGTGTGCGCGTGTGTGCGTGCGTGCATGTGTTTGTGTGCGTATGGTAGTGTGTGTGTGAGTGTGCGCGCACATGCATGCACATGCGCGCAAGTGCTTACAGGGGCTGCCCCTGTGGGAGTTCCCGTCCTGTTCTAGATTTTCTTCTTTTTGCCAGATGAAGTCGATATTTGGCTTTTTTCACAAAGTTCTCTCTCTCTATTTCTCTCTCTTATAGGTTTATCTCTGTCTCTCTCTCTCCCTCTGCACTCTCTTACTCTTCACTCTCTGCACCGCTTGTGGAGTTACGGGCCAAAGAAAACAAACACACACACACACACAAGCACGCACGCGCACACACACACACACACACACACACACACACACACACACACACACACACACACACACACACACACACACACACACACACACACACACACACACACACACACACACACACACACACACACACACACACACACACACAAACACACACAGGGGAACAATGCCTTGATTACATAGATAAATATACTTGGTCATTTCTGCAGCTATAATTGTAGACAGGCTCCTTTGAACGTGCACAGGTCACTACAGTGTCATATATATTTTTCAAGTCAAGGACCCCCAAATTGATATGTATTTGGCCACGTACCCCCACCTGAAAAGGTGTTGTGCCAGCAGGGACCCCCAGAATAGCCAATTTATGTAAAAAAAAATCAACATTGCGAGCAGATAAGCTTGTCGTAGTGCGGCACGAAGTGATGCCCTGTGAGCTTGTATATCTGCAATTTTTTTACAGCCAACGCGATGCGACATTAACACATTTTCCTGGGGACCTCTCTGGGACGCTCCCAAGGACCTCTGGGGGTCCCCGGACCTCACTTTGAGAACCAATGCTTTAACACTGACAAATAAACGGGTCAGTGCTAACAAAACATAGCTCGACAGAGAATCGGACCGCAGTCCAAATAGTTTATCTTATCTCTCACTCACCCCCCCCCCCCCCACTAACCCCCCCCCCTTATCTCCTGGCCATAAACCACAAGTGGTGATTTAAAAATGATAAGCCTCCACTCATCAACTCTAAATGGCTCTGAGGTTTACTCAAGAACCAATTCAGACGTAATAACAACTTGCACTAAACCAAAAGTCACAGTTTGTCTTTTCAGCAGGTTTCTTTAAACGGTTCGTCCCGTTTAAAACGACGCCCCCCCCCCCCTGACCGCAAAGCAATCAAAACGTTGTCAGCGATTGGCTACCGAGATGGGGCAGTGACACTTTTCTCCCGCGACCGACAGACACCCCATCATCACCCCGAGCTCCGGGGTCAGCCGCCGTTGGTTCAGCCAGAAAACGGGGTGGAAATCGTCTTTGTCGGGGTGGAACTGTTGCTTTTCAGGATTACATTTCAAAAACAGCAAAAGCAGCAGATCTACAAGCTTAAAACGGCGTTTCGAGCTTGCAGATCTGCTACTTTTGATGCTTTTGTGTGACGTTGTAGTATGATCCAGTAGGGCATTGATCTACGACAAAACACAAAAAGTTTGAATATGGCAGTGTTGATTTTGACAGCACATTTTGATTTAGTTTTAGTCATAGTCTTTTGAATAAAATTCCATTTAGTTTTAGTCATATTTTAGTCATCTGAAATGTTTTAGTTTTTGTCTAGTTTTAGTCGACTAAATACATAAGATTATAGTTGACTAAATCTACAGTTGATTTAGTTGACTATAATGTATTTTGGCGGTGCCTTGATGGCGTCGTAATGCCGAATTTTACACTTGGTTGCATGCTGAAAATAGAAGATCTACAAGCTTGTAGATCTTCTATTTTCAGAGCGCAACAACCTACTTCTACTGGATCTCTTCTCCACTCGTCGCTCCCTATAACATTTTAGACTAGTTTTTATTTGTTGACAAAATTGTCAATATATTTAGTCATAGTTTTAGTCATCATACAGCCTATTTATTTAGTTTTACTACTTTTACTACTTTTTTCTACTTTTCGTCAGTGTAAAAAGGTAGTCGACGAACATTTTTCGTCGTAGTTTTAGTCGACGAAATCAACACTGGAATATGGAGATAAGAGGTTTCTAACAGCAACGAAATTCAAGATGGAGGTGGGGGGTGGGGGAGGGGGACTGCTGGCTCACAACAGACTTTAGCAGATGGCGTTTAACAGTAGCATTGCATTTCAAACACCCTAGCCCCCGTAAAAAAAAAAACAAGGGCTTGAAAATGATAGGTGCGTACGTTGGCTAGTGTTACGCATTATCATAAATGGGTATAACATAAATGGGTATAGCAGTCGAAACCACCGGGTTGTTCCACTGAGTAGTTCCACATACACGTCGCTCTGGAGGTGGGTGTGATTTCTGTGCATCAGTGACAGGGGTCGGGTTGGGGTCACAATGAATGGACCCAGACATGGAATACACAGGAGGGGTATTGGTTGTTACGGTGGGTTTCTTGTGCGCTGTAACCCGGTAGCCGTAAGGCTAAAAAGGTGATTCTGGCTTCTGTATGGTGACTGTACACACAGATATAAATAATGGTTCTTAAATGGTTATTTAAAAGGCTATATGGTTCCACAAAGAACCATCAACTAATAAAGAACCATTTGATCTAGTGAATGGTTCTACATGTTCCTCATCTAGTTCTAGAAAAAAACATTTTGAGGAACCTTTGAACTCAATAACGATGTCTTGATAGGCAGACATTCAACAAAAATAGCAGATGTACAAGCTCACAACGCGCCGCGGTGCGACGCGTTGTGTGCTTGTAGATCTACTATTTTCGAAAAACACATCTCTTCAAAAAACACATCTCTTCTATGGCATCACCACGAAGAACAGATTTGGATATTTTAGTACAAACATGGCTGATGTGGCTTTTCCAGCTTAGTCTTTCATGGATAGTTACTCCAAGGAAAGTTGTTGATGTAACAACTGTGATTGGGTTATCTCCTATAGACAGGCAGGTGTTAGATTCACAATATTCTTCATAATATTGTAAATCTACTGACGTCGACCTACAGACGCCATTATTGCACAAACCTGAAGGCAGCAATGGGGTGTGAGGAAAGAAGGCCTGTGGACCCCCCCCCGGGGCTGTCAATCATCACAGAGCTCACACGCCAAGGCCTTTCCACATGCCCACACTTTGCAGAAAAGGTATTTATTCGCCTTTTTTTTTAAAGCCGGCTGGGTATAAAGATGAAATGAAGGGCACGCCTTCTTTTCGGAAGGAAACGCTCACATTCCATAGAGCAGGGGTCTTCAACAGGGGGTCCAGGACCCCTAGGGGGTCCTCAGAGTTCCTACAGGGGGTCCGCCAAATCTTCGTGATATGATTTTTTTTTTTTTTTTTACATAAACCACTTGAACCCTAGCATCCCTTTTCTGGAGAGAACTTTTGCCAAAAATAGCCGATCTACAAGCTCACAGAGCTTGTAGATCGGCTATTTTTGGCAAAGAGTTATAGGTGTAGAGGGAAAAAAGAGCAGCAAACGTTTGTCTGAAACACAATTTTATATAATACAGAGGGGGTCCCTGCTTCATCTCTCTCTCAGCTAGGGGGTCCTTGGCCTGAAAACGTTGAAGACCCCTGCCATAGAGTGATCATAAAAAATGTAAAAAAAAACAATAAAATGAAACAACAATGACTCCTAAACCAGAAATCACTTGATGCTCTTCTGTATCTTACAATTGAACCATTAATAAGAATGCTTCTAGTTTGGTACCTGCACCAAATTAGCACTTTTCAATTGCCGTTTGTGATAAAAAAAAAAAAAAGAGACCCAGTTAGAGTCTGATATTCTAATATCTGTAGCTGTTGTTTAACAATAAATAATATAATACAACAATAACTCCAGCATTTAAGGCTATATCATTCTACTGGTTTATTTTTCATCAGCATATGTACACATGCGTATGATCTTGGTATATTATATACACCAAAAGCATTTATTTTTCAGTAGCTGCCACATTACGTTACAACTTCACAGTATCTTCTATAGCAGTTTATACAGTAGGTACAGTAGGTATAGGTTCTGGAGGGATACGTAGAAATGGTGTGTGAGTTCTCAGGCCTCCCAGAGAAAATGACGGGGTTCACGTGCGTGAACAAATACAAGCTAGCTCTGCCCTATAGCTCATTGTAACCTCAATAACATTCCACTGCGTCTGTCTACTACGCCTGTGTGTGTGTGTGTGTGTGTGTGTGTGTGTGTGTGTGTGTGTGTGTGTGTGTGTGTGTGTGTGTGTGTGTGTGTGTGTGTGTGGGTGGCATTGCACAAACACCAATGCACATGTAGGCCTGTGCATCTATGCGTGTCTGTGTGTTATTTGTGTCTGTGTGGGGGGAAAATAGAATTGTGCAAGTTTTGAGAGTCGTGGGCCGCAGCGTGCCTCTGCGTGAGCGATAAAATGAAATAAGCTCGAAAAGCGAATGCCTGGAATGAAAAACAGAGACCCTGCAGTTTGGGTAAAAATGAAGATGTAGAAGGAAAAAAAAGCTGGGAGGTGCAGAATGTGAGCAATGGCTTCCTGAAGTTCACCCAAAACGTGGTCCAGTCATGCCACTGGAATGCATGTGAGGCTCTCCCTCTCCCAGTGCACTCCTTCTGGTACCTGCTTCGTCTCTCTGCCCGGGCAGCTGAGATCACTCCACCAACTCACCCAAGCGCGCAGGCACACACAGACACAGACACAGACACACACACACACACACACACACACACACATGCACACACACACACACACACACACACACGCACACACACACACACACACACACACACACACACACACATGCACACTTACAGTATGTGAAATGTAGTGGAGTGAAAGTATCCAAAAATACAAACACTCAAGTAAAGGACAGATTCTCAAAAATGTGTGCGCACGCACGCACGCACGCACGCACGCACGCACGCACGCACGCACGCACGCACGCACACACGCACGCACGCACGCACGCACGCACGCACACACGCACGCACGTGTGAAATGTAGTGGAGTGAAAGTATCCAAAAACACATACACTCAAGTTAAAGGAGTAGTTCATCCAAAAAATTACTTATTTTCTATCAATTGCACACCCCATGAAGCCTTGAATTCATGGATTTGTTTTTGTTTTTGTTGCATTCCTAAGCTAATAATTTGATTCCCGTCTCCTACCGACTAGTGTATCCGGTAGGAGACGCAAAGTAGATTCTTTGTGTCTCCTACCGGAAATACACACGGTCATCAAATTGTTGGCTTAGGAATGCGACAAAAACAAAAATAAATCCATGAATTCAAGGCTTCATGGGGCGTGCAATTGATATAAAATAAGTAATTTTTTGGGTGAACTCCTCCTTTAAGGACAGATAAGGACAAATGTTTTACTTAAGTACAGAACTCAAGTCAATGTACTTTGATGCTGTCCACCACTGGACATAATGATGCACATAAATTGAACGTTGTCCCGGTTAAAACTATTTGGGAAATTCCACAGTTGTCTGAGTTTTTCTTTTAACCTTGTACAACAACTGTACAACTTTCATTGCAAATGTCAACTCCCAGCACAAGCTTTTGATGAAGGCTCTATTTACACTTCGTATTGGATTGGATCATTTTGCAGAATGTCCCATTTCACAAGTTTTCAAATGTATAAAATGTCTAAAAAAATCTCTTGAAAATAGCAGATCTACAAGCTCACGATGCGTCGCGTTGCGACGCATCGTGAGCTTGGCTATCTTCAAATGGCGAGAAATGTATATACAGTAGGGCTGAAGTGGTTAATGTATGTTTTGTTACAACAAAACAAAATCTACAAAGTAACCACTACAGTCTTCAAATAAATGCAATGGAGTAAAATTACAATATTTGGATCCGAGATGTAGTGGAGTAGAAGTAAAAGTATTGGAAATAAGTAAAGTACAGATACCTCAAAATTGTACTTAAGTACAGTACTTAAGTAAATGTAATTAGTTACTTTCCACCACTGTTATGTCATATTAAGAATAAGTTAAAAAAAGATATATATATGTTTTTAAAAACCCTGTTATAGACATGTCTTGCTTTTTCTTCAACCCTCATGGTGAGGGGTGGTGTGGTGTGGTGTGGTGGTCATTCAGACTAGAAGGCTGCATAATATATGGAATGCATTCTGTAATTACAATGGCTCACCTGCTCGGCTCATTTCTGAATGACCTCACACCAGACTGCATGGGGAATTCTGAGACCAGACCGTGACTAAGAAGATACTGACCGTGTGTGCGTGTGCACGTGTGAGCCTCAAGACATGGTTTTCCCATAATGAGAGAGAGTAACACTTCACTTCATTACGTAAGTCCCCCAGATCTCTGCCATGCGTTTCCCCATTAAAATGAACAGGTTTTGCATTACAGGGGCCGCCAGGAGGGTCAGTTAGAAAGGACAGGAAAATGAAAAATAAATAAATGAATAAACGCACATAATGTATTTATATGAGGTTTTTTTTGTATTATTCAAATTAAATTCATAAGATTATTGTGCCAGTTCAATCATTATTTTGGGCATGTCATTATTGTCCAAAATGTTCAATAATGTCACCAGATTTAGAATAGATGTTCAAACAAAATTCAACAATAGCACAACACATCACAATTAACATGTTGTGAGCTTGTAGATCCACTATTAAGTGTCTTTAAAAAAAGAGCCGTTTCGCATTAGAATAAATATATTTGGGGGTCCTTGCAGTGGTGGAAAAGCATTAGATCTCAATACCATCATTTAGAAATACTATAACAGGTCAAAGTCTGGTATTAAAAATGTACTTGAGTAAAGCATAAAAGTATCGGCATAAAAATACACTTAAAGAACCAAAAGTATAAGAAAAAAAGCAGACATACAACCACACAACACATCCCAATTGACATGTTGTGAGCTTGTAGATCTACTATTTTTGCTATTATCTTTTTTCAAGCCGTTTCGCGACAGAGAAAGCATGGGAAACTGTGTTCTGCAGCTTGTCGAGTTGAGTTCACTGGAAGTTACCAACTCCACTGTCTGTTGTTAATTTGCTTGAGAACATATTTTTCATTTGACTTAAGAGAGTCTTCCAGAGAATCCTAGTGTGACTTTAGGCAGACAGGAGAAGAGGCTGTGAGGCTTGGACGACTGTGTGTATGTGTGTGTGTATGTGACTGTGTGTGTGTGTGTGTGTGTGTGTGTGTGTGTGTGTGTGTGTGTGTGTGTGTGTGTGTGTGTGTGTGTGTGTGTGTGTGTGTGTGTGCGTGTGTGTGCGCGTGTGTGCGTGTGTGCGTGTGTGTGTGTGTGTGACTGTGTGCGTGCGTGCATATAGGATCCCCAATCAAGCAGCATCCTCAGCCTCTGACCCGTGGAGAGACTGCCGAGCTCATCTTCTGCTCAGCGCTAACAACAACAGACAGAGCGTGAAGCGACCACAACCCCACCAGCCCCTCACTCCATCCATGTTTTATACACTCTCCTATGGCGTGCGTGCGTGCGTGCGTGCGTGCGTGCGTGCGTGCGTGCGTGCGTGCGTGCGTGCGTGCGTGCGTGCGTGTAGATGACTAACTATCTTCCAGCCGCCATGGTGCTGTTAGTGCCTTATAGGCCTACTCTGCTCTGGGTTATAGTCTACTGTGAAATGACCCAAAATGAATGTGTAGTATTCAACCAGCTAACGCTGGTTGCTTGTTTCTCTCCCTGGCAACACCGAGTTGCCAGGTTCTGGGAGAGAAACAAGCAACCAGCGTTAGCTCGTTCTGCATTAGCATTAGCTCGTCGGGGACTTTCAGTGCATGTTTGAGTATCATGAGAGGGGTCGACAGACTCAGGACACGGGACTCTCTGGAATAAGTCAACGTCCATTTCAATGATGGTGAGTGATTAGCGACACATCAAAGATAACACTTAAAATGTCCGGATCTCTCCTTTAATGAACTGGAGGCGTGTCCACATAAAAATATAATTTTAACACTTTCTGTACACTTTTTTGAAAAAAATCTTCCTCCTAATATAACCATAATCCCTGATGATTATGTTTTAGGGGGGGGGAACACTGAAAATCATGGCACCCCGTCTTTAACATTAAATTCATTTGGCTGGTCTGTTATGAGTTGGCTTTGAACTTCTTGTTGGTTATCTTGTTTTTCCACACACCATCACACTCCACTATATTCCACTATCCACTATTGAGTTTTTTTTTAAAGTATGCATTTATTAAATTATGTAAGTTATTTGTCATATTTGCCCTCTGCACTTTTTGTTTACAAAGCCGAAAAGCCAAACAGACAGACATGGCATTTTTAAATGCCATGTCTAAAAATAAATAGTTGATGAGTGTAGAAAAGAGTCAACCTAGTCAGAAAAAGCAACCCTCCCCCTGGCCTATTCCCATTGATTGGCTCCACCCACCTCACCTGTCACCTCACCTGTCTTCACTTCCAACTCATTAGAGGCCTGCTATAAATACTGCTTGAGTGCCTGTCCCTCCTTCATTGTTTGTCAGCAGCAACAACCCCTCTGTCGTGGGGCCAGCAGGCCTTGGTTATGCGTCAATGAAGTGAGTTCTGTAGACAACCTTTGAATCTTATGCTGCATTATATTACTTTGTGATACATGTAATTAATGTTAGTTCACCTGCTTGCCTTGAAACCTTAAGAGGGGATTGTGTGTAATATGCAGTGCACATAATGTACCTTGCAATCAAGGAAATGCAGTAAATTAACTAGAGAATATTGTGCAATGTGTTTGGTGTTTAGTGCTCTGGTTTATTAGTGGTAGGCCTACCCACTCCTCAGTTAGAGTGCTATCATTGTCCTAATTGTTGTTTATTGTTTGTGTGGAGTTGTATAATAATTATGTCTTTCTTTCTTTCATTACAGTAAAAAACCATAACCGTGAAGCCGCATCACCTCCTTGCTCAATCAATCATGTGTGTGCAACGGAAATAAATGGCTTAAACGGAAATCACTTGTCCAACATTCTTGCCGATGTGCCGTGGCGATGTTACATAACCTTTAAACCAGAACTGTACCTTACAATGAGCAACTATTAATCGTCAAGTAAAATGGTGTGTGTGTGTGTGTGTGGCGCTTGCCTATGCCTATCTTATTATTATCATATTTGGGGGGAGACAATGCACAATAATGAACACGTAATAATTTTTTGCTCAAATATGGAGATCCCTGAAATCTCCCAAGTTGGTGAATCATAGATTAGGCTACTGGCAGCATAAATTGGCCTCTGATGACAGGTACTGACTGCTAGTAGTACTCAAGACACCGGGTATTGCACTAGTAAACTTAATGTTGCATCGTTTTGCTCAACAAATGTGTGTTCATCTTGGCGTGACCACACCTAGTCTAACATCGCCGCTAGCAGCCCCTTGAAGCGGGAAATCTTTGCACAAGGGTCGGCACCAGAGGGACAGCCATCGGTTACCAAAATCTGTAGGGGTTCATCCTGCAATCATCGTATTACGTTATGAGATCTGGTGTACAAAGTTGACATTTTGGCCTGCATGTAGCACTAGAGCAGGGGTGGGAAACTTTGGTGATGGAGAGGGCCACTATATTTCCACACTCCAGGGGGCCACATTGCATATACTGTTGGGCAGACACCTCTTATCTCCGTATTTTATCCTTTTTTCGTAAATTAATGCCGTACTTCACCATTCTATGTCACACAAAAGTAGCAAAAATAGCCGATCTACAAGCTCAAAACACGTCGCACTGCAATTTTTGAATTGGAATCCTGTTTCTGACAGACAGACATGGCCAGCCCAGCACAACGTAAAACGTTAAGTAAAGAGAATCGGTGATAAACAAGCAGGACACTGACCATGACCTGCAGAGGTGTAAGGTCAGGGGGTCAGGCTTTGAAGGCCTGGGTTTGGGGAGGGGTCACAGGTCAGAGAGGTCAGGGGTTAACTGGTAGCACATAGAAGCTGGATTGCTGTGGAGGAGGACACAGAGAGGACAGTCTGTCTGTCTGTCTGTCTGTCTGTCTGTGTTGGCATCTGTCTCTCGCTGTTGTCTGTTTTTTTCCGCTGTTATGTGTCTTTCTCTCAGTCTGTCTGCACAGTAAAATCGGGTTTAAAGTAGAACGGATAACACTCTATGGGCCCTATTTTCGCGGGTGCCCTCCCCATAATCCCTAAACTTGTATATATCGATGTAGATCGGCTAGTTGAACTATTTGAAAATGTTTTTAAAAATAGTAAAAAATGGAAACGAAGTTTAGGGATAATGGCGAAGGCACCCGCGCAAATAGGGCCCTCTGTCTGTCTGTCTGTCTGTCTCTCTGTCTGTCTGTCTGTCTGTCTGTCTGTCTACCCTTCTGTTTGTTTAGTTTTTGTGTGTGTGTTTGTGGTAGTCAATCTCTTTTATCTGTCTAACTGTCTCACACTCTTTCTCAATTTCCCCCACTCTCTCCCTCCCTCTCCCTCTCTCCCTCCCTCCCTCTCTCTCTCCCTCCTGCTGGTGTGTCTGAAGCTGGCACGGTCGGTCAGGTCGGCTTCATCTCATAAAGCAGCCACCGTAACCCTTCACCCCTTGCAGCATGCTGAGCGTTTAGACATGCTTGTTCTTCAAGCCATGAGACCGTTCTGTTCAACTCTACTCTCCATCAGTCTACCAACTATAGCCAACACCTAGAGTGATGGAAGAAGTACTACTATAGTGACACCCTATTGTAGAAATAGTCTGTCGCAAGTTCTGTATTCAAAATTTGGACGAGTGACAGTACAAGTATACAAGTACAAGTATTCGCGTCAAAATGTACTTCAAGTACCAAAAGTAAAAGTACTCATTGGGCAGAAGGTCCCATTTCACAAGTTTTCAAATGTATTAAAGGGACTACACCATGAATTTTAACTTTTCCTTCTTTTTTGTGTGTTTTTGGTCTCCCCTACCTCTCTTCTATCCCCAAAAATACCCCAGTTTGAACACTCAGGCTTTCACAGCATATCTGGGGTTTTCTGTAAATTGGTCTCAAAACAGACCAAATTTATTTTCACCCGAACGTGGCGTCACGTTCGGTACAATCCCTCCCGTTTTTTTCAGTTCCAACTAAAAAAATATTATTATTATTATTTTATTATTTTACTTTTCCCACACAGAACCGGGAGATAACATGCATACAAACTGGCTCAATAGCGCCCCGTGCCAAACAGGACAATGTGGTATTGCAGGTGAAAGTGCTTTATAAGCCAGAGAGAAGATAGTATATCTGAGGCTTGATTTAGGCTCAAACCTTTTGAAAAACGTTTGAGGGACATAAACAATATGATATTAAATATTAAATATATTTTTTAAATTCATGGTGTACATCCTTTAAAATCCATTGAAAATAGCCGATCTACAAGCTCACGACGCGTCGAAACGCGACGCGTTGTGATCTTGTAGATTGGCAATTTTTCATTTATAATAAGCGGACCTTTCTATTGGAGAGTTACGTCAACCATGGAGCAGAAAACAGCGCCGGTCGTGTGGTTCGTGTAAACTCGAAATAGTGACAAACGCTCATAGAGCATCCAGTGCATTCCGTAAACTTCCGGTTCAGGGCTTTGTCACTATTCACCAATAGAAGGCTGTTGTAGAAGACTTGGCCCCATGAAGTGAACAGAGGTGACGCAACCCTCCTTATATCGCTCTGGTTTCGAGCTTACGTCAGAAGAAAAGCCAGATGTACAAACGTCTCGGACTCTGAGCTGCAGTGGACGACCTTGAAGGCCGTATATCTAAGGTATCAGTCTGTGCAGCGAGGGAACGGGTTGAAACAGGAGATCCTGTTCCCTAGTCTTTAGAGGACTAGGCCAGGGGTCTTCCAACGTTTTTTTCCAGGCCAAGGACCGCTTATCTGAGAGAGAGAGATCTAAAGGCAGTGGTTCTCAAAGTTGGGGTCCAGCCAGGGACCCTCAGGGTTCCTTGAGGAGGGTTCCAAATGGACCCTTACAGGTGTTTTAACGCCGAGAGTTATAGGGCATAGCAGTGGCGGCCATTTTCTGGTTCCTCTCGAAAAAAAGCCAATGCATTTTCCCATAGAGATTTCCAAAAATATTTATATAAATTATTTTAACAGAATCAAATGTTTTATGATCATGACCACTGAAAGGCTTGATTCTAGGCTTAAAATAATTGATATAAATATTTTTGGAAATCTCTATGGAAAAATGCATTGGCTTTTTTGGAGTGGAACCAGAAAATGGCCGCCACTGCAATGCCCTATGGGCAACTAAAACGTTTGAGAAGCACAGATCTAAGGCAGGGGTCTTTTTCAACAGGCGATCCGGGACCCCTAAGGGGGTCCTCAGGGTTACTACTGGGGGGTTTGGTGTAGAGGGAAAAAAGAGCAGACCAAGTACAAGTGTTCTAAGTATTGCATATACTGCCCGACAGTATATGCAATGTGGTCCTCTGGAGTGAGTGAGGAAATATAGTGGCCCTCTCCATCATCAAAGTTGCATCACCCCTGTTCTAAGTTATTAGTCTGTGCACGAGGGAACGGATTATGGGAACAGGAGATCCTGTTCCCTAGTCTTTAGAGGACTAGACTATAGAGGGGTTAATGTTGACGCTGACCAGAGGGGTGGGAAGGGGTTCAGAGTGTGTGTGTCCATGGCGAGGGCTCGTGTCCAGCTGGGGAACGTCCTGTTTCTATTCCCGCTGGCTGCAGCTGTGGTCACAAACCTCCAACAATCCCTCATTCACGCACATACAGCAGAGTTTTTCCACATTCAGGCCGTATGTATAGGCTGTATACTATAGCCACTGTGTGTGTGTGTGTGTGTGTGTGTGTGTGTGTGTGTGTGTGTGTGTGTGTGTGTGTGTGTGGACCAAATGTCCCCACAGGTATAGTAGAATTTGAGGAATAGCCGTCCGCCCCTGATTTTACTTGTCAAGAGAAAAATGCTTGTTTTATGTTTTTTTTTCTTTCAGAGATATGTTTACAATTAGAAAAAGATTCAGGTTGGGGTTAGGTTTAGGATTAGACATTTAGAACTTTGGTTTAGTTATGCCTGATCTAGACTTAGTTACGTGCTGGTGTCGTGCACTGGAAAATAGCTGATTGCGATGCGTTGTGGGCTTGTATGGTACTGTAATACAAACCTGTGTGTGTGTGTGTGTGTGTGTGCTGTGTGTGCGCTGTGTGTGCGGTGTGTGTGTGTGTGTGTGTGTGTGTGTGTGTGTGTGTGTGTGTGTGTGTGTGTGTGTGTGTCACACACACACACACACACACACACACACACACACACACACACAGTGTGTGAGTGAGAGAGATAAGGAAAGAGAAAGAGAGTGAGAGTGAGAGTGAGAGAGAGTGAGAGAGAAACACACACGCACAAACACAGTACAGGCCTTGCAACCGGGGAAAGGTAAAGGTCCATTTACCACAGTAGGCATTCACTTATGTAGAGTGAGAGCCAGAACATCTCAAGGACGAGAGAGAGAGAGAGAGAGAGAGAGAGAGAGAGAGAGAGTGGGAAAGAGAGAGAGAGAGTTTGTTTGAGTTTCTCATATTCTACATTCATACAAGCAGCATTTATACTGCGGGGCCCATATAGGGGTTGAAATATGAATGTTATCTTCATGCTAAGTCTGTGGAGTCTTATGGCTTCAGGGTGATGTATGTACACATCGCGGTGTGGCTGCCTTTACGCTACTGCTGCCATAAAGCAGCAGCAACGGGCTGTCAGCGCAACATACCTCTCTGGACAAGTTCTCTACAAGATCTAGTGAGTGTGCAGATAGTAGTAGTACAGTAAGTACATCATTTGGCCGTCTGTCTGTGTCTCTCTCTCTCCCTTAACCCATCAAGACCTGAGGCGATTCTTAAAAACAAATCTAAATCCTAACAGTTTTTTGAAAAAAAAATCTAAAAAATATTTTTTCAAGATTTTTCAAAAATAGCAGATCTACAAGCTCATAGCGTGGCACTCGGTGCCGCGCTATGAGCTTGTATATCTGCTATTTTTAAATAGCCAAAGAAATCTGTGTGACACAGATGCGTTCCAGCTCTTAGTGGGTTAATGTGTGTGTGTGACATCTACCAGGGGATTCACCTACTTCCTCCAGGAATGTGCTGAGCAGCCGATATTAGATTCACACAGTGGTGGAAAGTAACTAAGTACATTTACTCAAGTACTGTACTTATAGATAAAAATGTTTTTTTTTTCTTTTCTTTTTTTGCTTCACTGGAGTTTTTCCCAATTTCAATAATTACTTATACTTCGACTCTTCTATTACATCTCAGAGGCAGATATTGTACTTTTACTCCACTACAATTACCGTATTTGAAAAGTTCAGTTACCTAGTTACTTATTATTACAAAACATACATTAAAGATAGGTTAAGTGATTTTCTTTGGTTAAAATAAGTGTTAAATAGCTCTATATTGTGATAGTACTCATTGCTATAGAGTGTTTGTTCAGTAAAAGGAGTCTCCTTGTCTCTCCAGCTCTTTATAAAACAGAAAATGCATTTTCGTTTCAGTTTCAGTTTCATTTCCAATTTTATCCAATCAGGACAGAGAACTCAATCAGGATATAGATTAAACAAGTGAAATTGGAAGTGATGACAGTAAGAAATGAGCTGACAAAATTGGAACTGGAACACTATAAAAATGAAGCTTAAAAATGGGTACTTTCTCCTGATTGGCTGAGATTTTGACACCTACCGGAAAATGTATTTCTGTTTATTAAAGAGCTGGAGAGACGGGGAGACTCCTGTTACTGAACAAACACTCTATAGCAATGATTACTATCAGAATATAGTGCTTTAACCTTTTAACAAAATGCTTTTTGTTTTAACCAAAAAATATCACTTACCCTACCTTTAACCACTTCAGTCCTATATATAGCCTACTTCGGCGATTTGAAAATATCAGATCTACAAGCTTACGTGTCGCGAAGTAGATCAGCTATTTTCAAAAGATTTGTGTACATTTTGAATTTGTGAAATAGGACATTCTGCATGATGAGTACTTTTACTTTTGGTACTTTAACCCATTAAGACCTGAGGCCGATTCTGCAAATGCCTTCTAAATCAGTAGTAGGCCTACTCAAACTTGTTTTCGTAATTCATAATTGTTCAATATTTTTCAAAAATATTCTGCTATTTTGATGTCAATACTTTTGTACTTTTACTCAAGCAAATTTTGCATACCAAACTTTTATTTGTAACAGAGTGTTTTTGTGGCATTGATACTTTTACTTAAGTAAAAAAAATGAGTACTTCATCCATCACTGGATTCACATTATAGCGAGCACACATTCTATACCCTAACAGTCTATACTGTACGTGATGTTTTCCCATGATCTGGGAAAAGTGCTGAGTGGAGAAATTAGGTTCAAATTGACGTTCTCCACAAGTTAGCGATCATGTAGCTGAAAGAAAGTGTCTTTTACTGCCATCTTGTCCCATGGTATGGTATTTGACACTTGTGGTTAGGGCTTTAGTAAAAAAAATAACAGAAAACTGCCCTCAATCATTTCTGCATTGAGAAAGAGTTGTTAGTTTAAATGTAATGATTTGTGTGTGAATGTCTCGCTGTAGCCAGACGATTAGATATCTAATGTCTGGGTCATCATAACTACTGAAAAGTGGTTAAGGGCTGGCCCGCAAGACACAAGAAATAATATTTAAAAAAGCATGACAGACATATCAATTGACCAATCACAGAGCTCATTAGACCAACAATTGTCTCGCAGACAGACAAACAGAGATCTCAACCTATCAAAACCTGCATAGACTTTTAGGGGCAGGTCCTTCATCTTGGAGTGGTGACAGTAGTGGTTTTCAAAGCAGTAGGTTTAGGTTTGTTTAGTGACCGTTCTTGCCGCTGTTCCAGCAACTAGAACTCCTATTGGTTGGCCAGGCCAGGGCACCTGTTGTTCAGGGAGTGTAACTATGGGAAGATAGCATTGTCATAGTATATGTTTTTGATCTTAAAGCATGAAGGATTCATTGCTGCAGCAATGAAGACAGACCTACACAAATGGCCCTCGGGTGGGTGTCCCTTTCTTAACTCCCTCAGCAAAAATACATAGACATTTTACAATTTAGGCATTTAGCAGACGCTCTTAATCCAGAGCGATTTACATTAAGCAAGGAAATACAAGGTAATACATCAAAACCAAGAACGAGAAAGACCAAGAACCTATACACTGTATAATATTTAAAAAAAACATATAATCTGTACATTGAAACTATACACACTATAGGATGCCAGGTCTACAAATTAACCTGGCATCTGTCTACATAACATGCTATCTAAATTACATTTTAGCCTTTGCATAAGCCTTCAAGGTCGTCAAGGCTGCAGCTACAGTAAGTGCTACGGGCTAAGGTGAAGTCTGACGAGGTGAGTCTTCAGATTACGGCGGAAAATTGGGAGTGAGTCTGCCGTTTTAACTGCAACGGGGAGTTCGTTCTACAGTTTGGGAGCCAGAAGGGACAACATATGGGGCTGCCATACCTTTGGTTGCTTTGTAAGCCAACATCAGTGTTTTGTATATTTTTGCAGTAACTGGGAGCCAATGGAGGGAGCGGAGAAGAGGGGAGACATGTGAAAATTTTGGTTGGTTGAAGACCAAGCTTGCGGCAGCATTCTGGATCATTTTCAGGAGCTTAAGTGCACATGCCGGGAGGCCAGTGAGGAGCGAGTTACAGTAGTCAAGTTTTGATATGACTGAGGTCTGGATAAGGAGCTGGGCTGACTCCAGGGTGAGGAACGGTCTGATCCTTCGAATGTTATTGAGTGTAAACCTACAGGATCGAGTGACCGCTGCGATGTGGCTCTTGAATGAGAGCTGACTGTTCAGGACAACACCAAGTTTCTTGGCCGTTCGAACCAAAGTTACCAGGGCGTTGTCTATGGAAATAGTTGGATCCTGCATGGGGCAGGACTTACCTGGGAAGAAGAGAAGCTCGTTCTTGTCTGGGTTCAGCTTGAGGTGGTGAGAAGACATCTACTGTGGGATGTCAGCCAGACATGCAGCGATGCGCTCTTCCACCTGAGTGGCAGAGGGGGGAGGTATGCACACGATAAATGTGGTATTCACAGGATAACAAGTTGACCTTGTTGAAAACAGAAGATAGGAACAGGCCTTGTACGTCTACCGCACTGTCTGACTGTCAGATGATCTGCTAGGGGGTTGAAGGTTGACATACGGGTGGCTACTCCCAGAATAACATCACACTGCAGTAGACCACTAACTATCTCTTACAAGATGACTCTATAACACTGATCATTAATTCTAATACATCTGGTTCCCCTGCAAGCGTTACTCCCTCACAGTGAAACTCCTCAACTGTCAGGTGAGAAGAAGAAGCCGGTGACTCCATATTGTAGGAGACGTGTGGTTGTCTAAAAAGCTTAGGACTCTAAACCCAGGACCCCAGGCCAACAATGGGGGGCGGGGGGGGGTTGACAGTTGGGTTTGCAGTGACAGGGACTCATTGTACAAGGCATCTGGCGGAAGAGTAAAAATAAAACTACATGAGAAAAAGATTGCATTTTGAGTGCCAGAACGCTTCCAAGCAACAAGAAGGACCATTCCAAGGCTTCATCAGGGTTTCCAAGATGTGTTATGCATTTGTTTTCTGTCAGCCCATGCAAGCCACTCTTGCCAAGGCGTGGGTGGAGGGGAGGGAGGGAATGTTTTCCGCAATGCTGAAATACTGCCGGGTACCATGATAACTGGGCTAACAATGAACATAACGGCTATGTCACATCCCATCTCGCCACAGGAAGGGCACGCTTGGAGGAACTATTACATCAAATTAGCTGACAATGTTTTCGCACTTCATCACCTTGTCACAACACAATGTCGTCCGAGCTGTTGCTGCATTCCTCCGAAATGTTGCGCATTTCATCCGTTCGATTTGATTTAATCCTGCTTTCGCTTCATTGGCACGATTCTTCAACAGCACTGTCAAAGCAATTCAAAACTATAATACCATCTCTAGTTTTAGTTTTAGATTTTCTTCCCAAATGTATAGTCGTTCTGCCAATTCCCCTTGAACAATGTTACCACAATGATTGATCTGGGGAGCGTGTCGACAAAACTGCATGTCTCCTGCGATCACCGGCCGCTTGACAGTGAGGCGCTCCGCCGAAATACAACTCGTCGCTTTGCGCTGCAGATTGCGCCGCAGATTGCGCCGCAGATTGTGCCGCAGATTGCGCCATTGCGAGCTTGCATATTTGCTATTTTCACTATACTTCTCCGTTCTGTTCCGTTTTGTTTTATTTAATTTATGGAAATTATTAGATGTTCTGATTTTATTCATGAAATACTTATGAATGATTATTTTCTTTTTATTTATGTAAAGTTGTGATAAGTTTTATTTAAACTTTTTCAAATCTTTCAAAATGAGTTTTTCTTTTTATTTAACATAAAAACGGGGAATATTTACTCGCCACCCACAAAAAAATGGGTCCGCGACCCACTGTTTGGGGAACAGTGTCCTAAAGTGCTTCCTGTCAGACCCGTGCGCTGTCTGTCTGCCAGAGAGCAGCTGGAGAATGCCTGGACAGAGACTGAGGTTTTCAACTCTTAATTGCCTCTGGTAATCCTACTGTTTATGAGCCTCATTATACATGTAGCCTTACATTCCTCTGCACTGTGTGTTATGGTGGTGAGTGTAGTTTTAGTGTTGTGTTTTTTTTTTATTGTGTGTGTGTGTGTGTGTGTGTGTGTGTGTGTGTGTGTGTGTGTGTGTGTGTGTGTGTGTGTGTGTGTGTGTGTGTGTGTGTGTGTACAGCGTCTAAGTGATCCTATAAGTGCAGCATCAGTGTGTTCTTGTAATGAGTCCATTAAGAGAGGTTTTTCTTTCTGTGTTTTACGTGCAGCGCTGACATGGCTATACATTGGAGAACACTCCCTAACTCACACGCACACACACACACACGCGCGCACACGCAAACGCACATGCACACGCACACGCACACGCACACGCACACTCATAATCCACTCAGCAGGGCGCCATATCACTCAATAGGTCAATAGACTAAACTCCTCCAGTCCCTACATACCATATCGTTGCTGTCGGGCAGAAACCTCTTATCTCCATATTTGAACTTTTTGTATTTCTTCATAAATTAACGGCCTTCTTTTTCATACCACAGCGTCACGCAAAAACATCAAAAGTAGCAGATCTGAAAGCTCAAAACGGGGCGCAAAGCGACGCATTTTGAGCTTGCAGATCTTTTTTTTTTTTTATTTGAATCCTGAAAAGTAACAGTTTTGCACATATGAGGTTTCCACCCGACTGAGACGATAATATATCCCCAGCTCTCAACACATCACAGTGATAAGTGCTTCAGAATCTCAGCCCCCTCCCTCACACACGCACACGCACACGCACACACACACACACACACACACACACACACACACACACACACACACACACACACACACACACACACACACAGGTTTGTATTACTATACTTGAGGGGACATAAACATTTTGGGACGGCGTTGAAACTAGCCAAACAATAGCCGAGAAATAGCAGATGTACAAGCCCGTGGACTTTGACGTCACAGTCCATTAATCGCACCCCTTTGGAGGGGGGGGGGGGGGCATAGCAGAGGCCTCAGAACACAGAGAGAGAAAAGAAAACCTTTTAACTGTTCTTTAGCCGACCCCGTCACCCTTTTACGTCTTGGGTTTGAAAAAGGCACTTCCGAATTTCCTGGAGTGTCGAGGAAGTGCCCGGGACGGCCGGCACCAGATGACTGGAAGGGTTAACCCCTTCCTGTCAAACCTTTGATGTTTGGTCACATTTGTCCCAAGAAGTTACGATGGGCCGTTGGCGGAGTGAGAGTGTGTTGAATTCTACTATACTTGTGGGGACAATTGTATTTACAATTTTCAATACTTTTACCTCTACTTCACTACACCTCAGAGGCAAACATTGTACTTTTTACTCCACTACAATTATTTGAAAACTTTTAGTTACTAGTTACTTTGAGGATATAAATCATTATATCATAAAACATACACTAACCACTTTAGCCCCATTGTATACATAGGCTATTTGAATTTTGGTACCAAAAGTACATTTTGATACCAATACTTTTGTACTTTTACTCAAGTAAATGTCAAATTCCGGACTTTTACTTGCAACAGAATATTTTTATTTTGCAGTATTGATACCTGTACATAAGTAAAAAAAAAAAAAGAAAAAAAAAATCCACCACTGACACACACACACATCCGTGTGCGCACACACACACGCACACTTGCAACAGGCCGTGACCCCTCCTCCTCCAGCAGTCTGGTATAAGTGTCCTCTGGAGAACCACAGTGCTTTGTCTGTAGTCACTCTCTATTAACATCTACTGTCCCCCCGCTGGCCTGCATCACCTTTATTATGTTGACTTTAGTCCTGCTTTTTATTAACTCTGAGAGTCTAAAGGGATGTATATCAGAGTTACACTTACATGCATAACATTGGTCAGTGGCCTTATTGCACGAGCGTGCGTGTGCGTGTGTGTGTGTGTGTGTGTGTGTGTGTGTGTGTGTGTGTGTGTGTGTGTGTGTGTGTGTGTGTGTGTGTGTGAGAGCGTGCGTGTGTGTGTGTGCGCCCACATGCATTCATGTCCATGCATTTGCGTGCAAATCGTTGCAGTCGGGCAGAAAGCTTGTAGCTCCACATTTTGCTAATTTTCGTAAATTAGTGCCCTACTTCTGCTTATTACTTCATCCTAATACAGTGTCAAAACGCAAAAATAGCTGCAAAAATAGCACACATACTGTAGTGAAAGTAGTTACAGTAAGTCTGTGGGTTTTATAAATATTGAACCAATGAAAAGTATTAACAAAATAATTGGATCCATTTGGAACACAGGTTATTAGCGTAACCCCGGTACTATGATATAAGGAGCGAGAGTCTCGCCTATGGGAGAGCGCCCTCTGAGAGTGTACGAATGGAACCAAATGGACCCGCTAGCGGGTCCATTTGGTTCCATTCGTACGCTCTCAGAGTGTCCACCAAATGGACCCTATAGCGGGTCCATTCGTACACTCTCAGAGGGCGCTCTCCCCTAGGCGAGACTCGAGAACATAGAACACAGGTTATTTTCCCCCCCATTTCCTGAAAAAGCAACCGTTTTGGACATACGGCACAAGGTTTCCACGTCGACAGAGACCACATACGTTCGCGTGCTTTTGTGCCTGTGTATCTGCACGTTACACGTGCACACATTATATGTGATATAATATGAGCGTGAGTGCCTGACGGAGACCAGAGCATTTCACTCCTGTCCTCTCCAATATTCCTACAGGAACTCAGAGCCTGGGAAAAAAATATACCCTGTTGTTGAACAACTCCAGCTCTTCATGTTTCTCCCAAAACCCAAGCCTTCATCCTTTTGGCAAATCCACAGTGTCTTTTTCTGTTGCTCTTTCTGTCTGCTTTTCTCAGCACTTTTCTCTCCTCTCTCTCCTCTCACGCCTATATGAGCTGTTAGGGCTTTTTCTCAGCCACGGAATTGGAACTGACACAAACATGCGTTTCCATACAGTGAAACATTACCGCTGTTCAACACTGTACAAACACTCGCGCACACACGCACACGCACACACACACACATATGCAAACTCAATCTGTCTCCCTTTCAGCCACACAACATAATACTATGCACAGCCTGTCTCTTTATGAGACTGTCATACGCATGCACATACACACGCACACACACGCACACACACACACACACACACACACACACACACACACACACACACACACACACACACACACACACACACACACACACACACACACACACACACACACACACACACACACACACACACACACACACACACACACACACCAGTGGTGTGAAAAGTACTCAAATGTTTTACTTAAGTAAAAGTATCAATGCTGCAATGTAGACATACCTTGTTACAAGTAAAAGTCCGGAATTCAAAACTTTACTTGAGTAAAAGTACAAAAGTATCAGTATCAAAATGTACTTAAAGAACCAAAAGTAGAAAGTACTCATTATGAAGAATGTCTTCATAAGTTTTCAAACGTATAAAAATCTTTTGAAAATAGCAGATCTACAAGCTCACAATGCGTTGCATCGTGACGCATTGTGAGCTTGTAGATCGGCTATTTTCAAACTCAAATATATAAAGAGCTGAAGTGGGTAATAATGTATGTTTTGTAATAATAATCAAAATCTACAAAGTAACTCAAAACTAAAGTGTTCAAATAATTGTAGTGGAGTACGAGTACACTGTTTGCCTCTGAGATGTAGTGGAGTAGAAGTAAAAGTACAGAAAATTGGAAATACTCCACTAAAGTAAAAAAATACCTCAAAATTGTACCTTAAGTACAGTACTTGAGTAAATGTACATAGTTACTTTCCACCACTGACACACACACGCACGCACACACGCGCGCACACACACACACACACACACACACACACACACACACACACACACACACACACACACACACACACACACACACACACACACACACACACACACACACACACACACACACACACACACACACACACACACACACACAGTGATGAGCGGGTCAGCGACTCAGCTCTGGAGCCAGACCACAGCTTTTATGAACCTGTCCCCAAACCAACCCTGCTGTTTGTAATATATATATGTGCCTTGCATGTAGGCTTACAATATTATTGAAATGTAATAAAACAAGGCTATGTACACACAGTATGTCTATTATTGTGTAAGAGTTTCTTTATGGGATGAAAGGATCAGATAATGCTTCATAGGCTGTAGAAGCCTATAATGAACCCATACAATAAAAAATCATTACAAAGCTTAGAGAAATGTGAAATGTTCACGGAAATTGCTGGAATTGTTTTTATTTATTGCTCTAACCCCCGTATGCCCTTAATGTAATGAAAATAGATACATGCAAATACGTTTGAGTAAACACAATGTGAAACAGAGTTTTGTGCCGACTTAAATTATAGGACTATATTGAGGAGCTGTGAATTCCTGTGCAATTGAAATGGCTGATGCAATGGAAATATCATTTCTGCCTGATAGGCAATGGCTGAACAACATCTTACGAAGCTTACACCTTATACGCAGTGGTTCTCAACCTGTGGGTCGGGTCCCCACATGATTTTTTTTGGGGGGGGGGGGTCCCCAGATGATTTTGGGCAGGGGGGGGGTCCCCAGATGTTTTGCTTAATGTGCAACATAGTTTTCTCACTCAACAGTTAACAAGCCAACAAACAGTATACGTGTATAAGGGATAATATAATGTGCACATTTATAAAGTGACACATTGATTGCCAAGAACGAGTTAACTCGTTTTTACTCGTTTTTAAAATCCATCACTTGATTGCCAAGATCGAGTTAACTCGTTTTTATTTGACCCAAAGACCAAGGAGATATGACTTGTCGAAGATCTAGACTCCCATCTAGTAGAGCGGATAAAAGCAATATTTTGGGAGAATCGTTCACTTGGTGATACAAGCGTGAAACTTGGTACAGATCATCTTTAGAGGTCATTTATCGATTTTTTTAATCGAGCCACTTGAAAATCAAAGATGGCGGCCATTTTTCAAGATGGCCGACATCTTAGTGGGCAGTTAAGTGATATGATGGTTTATTTGGTGATACAAGCATGAAAATTGGCATGAGCAGTCTCTGTGGGTCACTTGACAATAGGCCACCCACAGCTACTTGAAATTTCAAGATGGCGGCCATTTTTCAAGATGGCCAACACTTTAGTGGAGCAATTAAGTTATATAATGGTTTATTTGGTGATACAAGCATGAACATTGGCATGATCAGTCTCTGTGGGTCACTTGACAATAGGCCACCCACAGCTACTTGAAATTTCAAGATGGCGGCCATTTTTCAAGATGGCCAACACTTTAGTGGAGCAATTAAGTTATATAATGGTTTATTTGGTGATACAAGCATTAAATTTGGCATGAGCAGTCTCTAAGGGTTGCTTGACAAGAAAACACTCCCAGCCACTTTACATTTCTATTTTCAAGATGGCCACCCCCTGGATCCTCAAAAGATACATTTTCTCATAGAAATGTATGTTTTTTTTTCATTAAGGACGATTATTATTATTATGGTAAAGAACAACTTTTAACACATCACAATATAGTTGTGTTGATTTGTTGATCATAGATAGATTAGATAAGAGTGAATATCTGCACTACCAGGGCACACTGGTGATATATCACTGGGGTTCAATGTCAGCTAATTGAAAGTTGGTATCCCAAATGCTGTCTAATTTACCCCAAAACAGTTAGATAGCCGCACCTGAATTGACAGGTTGTGCCAGCACGGGAGAGCCGAGCCAAGGTTAATGGGGTTTTAGTTAACCGGATGGTGTACAGATCGCTCAGGATTTAAATGGCATTGGATGAACGATCGAACTAAGTGTAGGGTTAAGGCACGAACTTAGTTGTATCCCATACATCAAAGTGCTTGGTAAAAGGTGGTAAAAGGATAAACCCTCGGCCTCTGCCTATGCTGCAGACATGGCAGAAGCCATCATAACAGTTGTGAAAACTAACTGGGACAGATGTTTAATTTGTCAGCAGGTCACCAAGGAAAAACTCATTCAGCCGAGTTTATTCAACAGAGAGCACGATCGTACTGGTTATGATACCATTGCAAGAAATGTTCCATTATTTCATAAGATCAATGCTCTGCCTATCTTACTTAGTCCAACCCGACTAGATGAAGGTGATGGCATAGAAAGCACATCGACAAGAAACAGAGCAAAATATAATTCAAGCTGTAAACTTAGGTTCAACAACACAGAGCTGGAAAGGACCCAAAAGAGAGCATCTACATCTGCTGAAGACACTGAAGATACCAAAGATATCCATGTCAAGAGGCCAAGAAGATCTAATGTATGACCGGTCCAGCGATGTCACAACTGTGAACGAGGCCAGGCTTGATCTCTTTGCCAGAAAGCAAAGACAATATGACTTGATCCCACCAACTCAAGCAGCACTCAAAGAGCATGCCAAACATGCTTCTTATGAGGCTGGATACGTGTGGGGACAGGCATTGAAGCGACATCCACAAATGCCGAGCCCATCTGACTGGGGATGGGTGGAACAGGACGAGAAGTGGAAAGTCTTCTGGACTCCACTTCCACCTATTGCGGAGAGTTGTTGGGAGTTGACCAAATGTGGGTGCTCCAAGGCATGTACTGGAAGGTGTAACTGCTTCAGATATGGACTCAGTTTCACATGCCTATGTAGTTGCCCCTGCTAGAACCTATTTGCATGTTTATTTTGCCAGAGTTATTCCCTGTTGTCCTCTGTGTTTTCAAGTGGAGGCCTATGGCTCGGCTTCCCCTCGTCACATCGACGCATCATGTTTTACTTTTTATCTAGTCTATTACTGTGTAATTTTCAGTTGTTACTTTGTAACATTGCTTCCACTGCCTTCCACTGCCATATCTAACAGTGAAGCACATTTTCAGTTTAGTTCCTTAGTATCGTTTGTCATGGTTCCGTGGCTATTGCCATTCAGTATTAGCCATTACTCATAATTTTGGAGCACTGTCCGTTCAGCACCACAACTGTGCTTATCAGCACCACAACTGTGCTAATTTATTCATCTTATTTTTTGTTTCCCCACCCCTTAGTATTTATTTGACACATGTAATGGCTGTTAGTTTAAAAAAAACAATATATATATATATACATATATATATATATATATATATATATATCCTCCCTTGTGACTGTTACCTTGTCGTGGTAAGGGAGCTTGTTTAGGCCTACCTCAGTGAACCCTGAGAGCTATGCCGGTGGGAGGCAACTCCTGACAGGTCTTACCAAACTGGACAGGTCGTGGGCGAGGAGTCAGACAAAACACAGTCAAACAACCTCTCTTGACAGAGCTTTTTGAGGAACCCAATACATTTCTATGAGAAAAGGTATCATTTAAAGATTGACATCTTGAAATTTCAAGTGGCTGTGGGCGGTTTCTTGTCAAATGACCTTTTGAGACGGCTCATGGCAATTTTCATGCTTGTATCACCAACTAAATGATTTCTTAAGCTTAACTAGTCCACTAAGGTGGTGGCCATCTTGAAAAATGGCCGCCATCTTGACATTTCAAGTAGCTGTGGGTGGCTTATTGTCAAGTGACCCACAGAGACTGCTCATGCCAATTTTCATGCTTGTATCACCAAATGAACCATTATATAACTTAAATGCTCCACTAAAGTGTTGGCCATCTTGAAAAATGGCCGCCATCTTGAAATTTCAAGTAGCTGTGGGTGGCCTATTGTCAAGTGACCCACAGAGACTGCTCATGCCAATTTTCATGCTTGTATCACCAAATAAACCATCATATCACTTAACTGCCCACTAAGGTATCGGCCATCTTGAAAAATGGCCGCCATCTTGGATTTTTGAGTGGCTCGATTAAAAAAGTCAAAGAGTTGACCTAAAGGAATGTTCATGCCAATTTTCACGCTTGTATCACAAAGTGAACGATTGTTCCTACTATCCGCTCTACTAATCCACTTCCTTGTTAACTTAAAACTTAAAAATTTTGTATCTCAGCTCCTGAGTACTTTTTTTTTTTCAATGTAAAAACCCTGGCATGAAAATGCAAAAAATCTGAAATAATTCTGGCAATCAATGTGTTAAGGACTTTTAAGACCTTTTTAATACCTCTAAAATGAAGTAAATAAATAAAAATAAGACCATTACTGCGTCAAAAGTAATCAACAAACTATACTGTAAAAACTGATCAAAATTTGGCCAAATTGTCAAATAATATGGAGGCAAACAT
This sequence comes from Gymnoscopelus braueri, assembly GCF_963280865.1. Classification (NCBI taxonomy): domain Eukaryota; kingdom Metazoa; phylum Chordata; class Actinopteri; order Myctophiformes; family Myctophidae; genus Gymnoscopelus; species Gymnoscopelus braueri. The sequence goes on along the minus strand of NW_027660667.1, from coordinate 116,225 downwards.
TTTGAAAATAGCAGATCTACGAGCTCACAACGCAAGCTTGTAGATCAGCTATTTTCACAATGTTTATCTGTAGAACCGAGTCAAACTAAATGTAATGCCTCAACTCCAAGAGTGCAACTGCAACATCTAGTCATTTAAATATGCAAAGTAACTTTTAACTAAAGTTTTCAAATAACTGAAGTGGAGTAAAAACAAGGGAACCAGGGGACCTGGTACTGCCAGACCCCTAGTGGTTGAAATCTGAATGGCTACGTCACGCTAAGCTTGGCCAATCAAAAAGAGGGACATGTAAGCACCGTATATGGAAAAAAACGTTGCCAAAAACGAAGAGAGGGACCGACAAAGCCTCATGTAGGCCTGACCCCCTGGGTCTGGCAATTACAATATTTGCCTCTGAGATGTAGTGGAGTAGAAGTAAAAGTATTGAAAATTGGAAAAAACTCAAGTCAAGTAAAAAAATACCTCACAATTGCACTTAAGTACAAGTACTTGAGTACATTATCGTGGAAACCCGACAGAGACGATAATGTTACTTTTCAGGATTCAAATTCAAAATAGCAAAAGCAGCAGATCTACAAGCTCAAAACACCCAACTGCCACTCAAAGTGGCTACTGGCCAATCACAGTGCATCCTTGCACAAGCGGTATAGGCTTTGGGATGACAAGCGGAAACCAAGAAATAATGATGCTGAATGACCTTTGTGACCATGAATCACATCCGTCATTGGTTGAGCTTATTGCCATGGAAACGACCAATCAAGGCCTCCCGCTTATCTCTCCACCTGTTAAGGTCATTACACACCGGCGATTATTAATGATCGCTTTTTCGCTCCGTGGAAGCTTGCATTGATTTTATATATATATATATTTTTTTTAAAGTATTATTCGCATGAAAAAATCGCCCCAGGTGTGTAAGGAGCTTTAGACCTGACCAGACACACGCACGAGCACACACAAACACACGCACGCGCGCACACGCACACGCACACGCACACGCACACGCACACGCACACCCAGAACACCAGGGCTGGACTGGGACAAAACCTCAGCCCTGGCATTTAATGCCTTGACCTTACACGGACAAAAAAAAGGGTCTCACCTAATGTTATTTCCATTGCTCCTAACATACATTGTGCTAACTGTAGGCCTACATTTCTGCATCAATTCATTAATGAACCCATTAAAGGGTTAGTTCAGATTTTTTGAGTATTTTCTGTAGGAAATACTTACCATTAATGTAATGGTTGCAAAGGTATTAATTGATTGCCCGAGTCCCGTGGTCTGAGTTATGGTCCGGTTCTGATGAATATGAAGTAGTTCCGGTAGATTAGTAGATTTGGTGGGGGCCGCTCATTAAAAATAAATTAATTAAAAAAACTAGCGTCATTTTTATTGTTGACCTATTTCTACCATATAGAGGGACATGTAAGCACCATATATGGACAAAAACGAAGGCAAGCTGACCCCCTGGGTCTGGCAATTACAATATTTGTCTCTGAGATGTAGTGGAGTAGAAGTAAAAGTATTGAAAATTGGAAAAAACTCAAGTCAAGTAAAAAAATACCTCACAATTGCACTTAAGTACAGTACTTGAGTACATTATCGTGGAAACCCGACAGAGAAAACCCGAAAGAGCCCCCAGCAAATATTTGAGTTAAAAATGTTCACTTTAAAAAATGCATATATTCAATGATTTGCTGGGCTTGGACAGTCCAAGGTTGTTGTCACAGCTTGCCTATCAAATCAAGAATGCAAAGTAGCGTAAAACCAAATCTAGTGGCTATAATGGAATAGACTATCAGTGCTGCCCACAGAAATAGATGGGATCCTGAAAAGGTCCATTGAATAGGCCCAAATCTGCTTTACTCAGATTTAGTCATGAAAAATGTAATAATAAAGTTTTCGAGAGCCCTGGGCCATTGTCTCTAACTAAGGGACGCCAATGACCAGGGGCGACCCCAGGGGCGTCGTTACGTGGGGGCTTCGGTGGCTATAGCCACCAAGGTTTTATCCAAAGCCACAAATAAAAAAAAAAATTAAAAAAAAAAAAATTGAATTATCTAACCCTAACCTAACCTAACCCTAAAACCGAAATAAGCCATCCAGGCTCCTGGTGAATCATGACCATAGGCCTGGGCCGTAGCGTGGCGGTCCAGGTTCCCTAGGCTGCAATGCCAGCCTGACAGCATGTCAGTTCCCGACGACGTTTGCTCCGTGTCACCCCCCCCCCCCGTCTCTCTCCCCATTTCCTGTCAGCCTACTTTACCTATCCCTCTCTAAATAAAGAGGCCTCCAAAAAAAGATCTTAAAAAAAGATCATGACCATAAAACATTTGCTACATTGAGCTAGCTAACCGAAACTCTTCAAATCAAATCAACCGAAACTCTTGCCATACTGCTTACAGTGGAAATGTTTTTCTCCAGTGTGGATACGTTGGTGTGCCTTCAGGGTACCTAACTGACTGAAACTCCTGCCACACTGCTTACAGTGAAAAGGTTTTTCTCCGGTGTGGATACGCTGGTGTGTCTTCAGGGTACTTAACACACTGAAACTCCTGACACACTGTTTACAGTGGAAAGGTTTTTCTCCGGTGTGGATACGCTGGTGTGTCTTCAGTCTATCTAACTGGCTGAACCTGCTGGTACACTGGTTACAGTGGAAAGGTTTTTCCCCGGTGTGGATACGCTGGTGTGTCTTCAGGTTGCTTAACTGGCTGAAACTCTTGTTACACTGTTTACAGTGGAAAGGTTTTTCTCCAGTGTGGATACGCTGGTGTTTTTTTAGATCACTTAATTGGCTGAAACTCTTGTTACACTGTTGACAGTGGAAAGGTTTTTCTCCAGTGTGGATACGCTGGTGTCTATTTAGATCACCTAACTGACTGAAACTCTTGTCACAATACTTACAGTGGAAAGGTTTTTCTCCAGTGTGGATACGCTGGTGTGTCTTCAGGTTTCTTAACTGGCAGAAACTCTTGTCACACTGTTTACAGAGGAAAGGTTTTTCCCCTGTGTGAATACGCTGGTGTGTCTTCAAGTAATCTAAGTGGCTGAACCTGCTGGTACACTGGTTACAGTGGAAAGGTTTTTCCCCGGTGTGGACACGCTGGTGTCTCTTCATGTTACCTAAACAACTGAAACTCTTGTCACACCGATTACATCTGTGTTTTCTCTCTCCTGCGTACGCGAGCTGATGTTTCTTTAACTCTCCTGGCTGAGCTATAGTCTTGGTCAACCGTCGATGCCTGTAAGATCTTGGTTCATCTGGTTCTCCTTGTTTCTGGCTGGTTACAGAGGTGTTGATTTGCTGACACGCTGCTATGGGGCCCGGTCCCTTCCTCAGCATTTGGCAGCAGGGGTCTTTGTGGCTCATCTTTGTGTGCTTATGGAGGAAGACTTCAGACATGAAGATAGGGCGTATGGACACTCTGAACAGCTAAGACCTGAGTCTGGGTACAGCAGGATCTCACTCCCGAGATAAAAGAAGAGAGTGTTAGAACCACTGAAGACCGGTCAACCGGGAAGTGGCCGGCTGCAGGGTATCTGATAACTTACACAGCGATGTCCGATTCCGGAATGTTTAAGGTTTGACTGTAGGTAAAATATGTTTGTGCTTGCTCTTTGTAAAGCGTTCTCTTGTATGGTCTCTCTCTGTATCTCTCTCTAATGATGTCCCTCACACTCTGTGCATAACCTTTAAGACACGCGCTTCCTGGAATCACGCATCATCAAATATGATGTCAGCCATGCCCATATATGGAGTTCTACACGTCTCCAGTTGCCCTCGAAGTTGGAAATATCTGGTAACCATGGCAACCTGATTTCCTCAAAACCGGGTCTTTAGTAAAAGACTATTGGGTCTGGTGTGAATGCTCCTTTAGTCTTGGTCTAGACCATGGGGTCTTCAACGTTTTTCAGGCCAAGGACCCGGTAGCTGAGAGAGAGATGAAGCAGGGACCCCCACTACATATTGTATAACATTATGTTTCTGATTAAACCTTTCATAGATTTCATAGCTAGCTTAACATGTTTGACAGCACTATCATCAGTGTTGTGTACATTTTTTGTTTTCTCCTCAGAATAGGGATGCTAAGATCAAGTGTTTAATGTAAATACAATAATATGTATACATATATCCTATCACACTAATTTGGCGGCCCCACTGTAGTAACTCTGAGAACCCCCTTGGGGTCCCGGACCCCCTGTTGAAGACCCCTAGTCTAGAGGTCTTGAGTTACAACGGACTTGAGTTACAACTGTACTCGGACAGCTTTTGTCCGGCGTCTACACCAAATCTCTTCACCAAGAACAACAGATCTACAAGCCAAAAAACAAATGTGTTGCGTTGCGACCTTTTTTTAACTTGTAGATGTGCTATTTTGCTCCCTCCAGAATAGGGATGCTGGGGTTCAAGTGGTTAGAGACAATCATACTACCACGTATGTCTCTTTAAGTGTTTTTGATTGTAATTCTGAGTTGAGACTGAATTCATCACGACCCCAGTCAACCCACCCCTCTCCCCCTCTCTCTCTGTCCCTCTCCCCCTCTCTCTCTCTCTGTCCCTCCCTCTCTCTCTCTCTCTCTCTCTCTCTCTCTCTCTCTCTCTCTCTCTCTCTCTCTCTGTCTCTCACTCTGTCTCTCACTCTCTCTCTCTCAATCCCCAGGAGCGGACGTGTAGTTTATGAGTCACTTCGATAGAAACGGGGCCCCACTGAGGGCCTCCTTTCTTGCTCAGCCAGACCAGGCAGACACTCAGGCCTGCCTGGAAATGAACAGAGCCCAACGTAAGAGAGAGACAGGGACGCGCGTGTGTGTGTGTGTGTGTGTGTGTGTGTGTGTGTGTGTGTGTGTGTGTGTGTGTGTGTGTGTGTGTGTGTGTGTGTGTGTGAGTGTGTGTGTGTGTGTGTGTGTGGGGAGGGAGGGAGGGTTATTGTTGTTGATGCTGCACTTTACGTCCGTAATCTGGACGTGGATTGAAAGCAGATGTTGGTTTTGACAAGGAGAAGGGAGGGGGGAGGGGAGGGTATGAAGAGGAGCAGAGGGGAGGGGAGGACAGCTGAAGGGGGGGTAACCCCCTGTGTGCCCTGATTAAATCCCTGCATGGCATTCAGCCTCAATTAAATCACCTTTGAAGAGAGAGAGAGAGAGAGAGAGAGAGAGAGAGAGAGGTGAAAGAGAAATAGGCTCTATGCACAGCAGCCATATTAGAAAGAAATTGGGCCTCTTCCTTACTTCCTTCACAGGTGTTACCAATGATACTAACGAAGGCTCTGTTCCATTTAGTATAGCACAGTGGTTCTCAACCTTTTTTTGGGCGGTGAAACCGCCCCTATATGTGAGGTTTGGATATTTGCACACCAAATCCTGCGCTGTGATTGGCCAAAAATGTACCCCCCTAACCCTGCACCGTGATTGGCCAATCACAGTCTATTCAGGACTGTGATTGGCTAGGGAAACATGACACGTGTGCATAGCCCTATATAAGAAACCATAACTTTAAAAAAACACTAAATGTGTTTTTTTAAAGTTATGGTTTCTTCCATCACTTCTTCCATCACTTCTTCCATCACTTCTTCCATCACTGTGATGACCACTGTGACCACACCGCCCACTTCACACTGGGTGTGATTGTTTTATTTCAAGGACCCCCCATAACTCTGAGAGTGTACAAATGGAACCAAATGGACCCTTACGGGTCCATTTGGTTCCATTTGTACACTCTCAGAGTTACACACCCGTTACCCGTACCCCATCAAGGAACCATGAGGATCCCTGGACCACACTTTGAGACCCACTGGTGTAGCAGAGAGTCTCCAGTGAGCCAACATGCACAATATCAGCCCCCTGACTCTGTTTGACCAGAATGGAACAGAGAGCCTTCATTAGAATCATTGGTTATAGACCTGTGAAGGCAGTAAGGAAGAGGACCACAATTTCTTTCCAATATGGCCGCCGTGCAATAGAGCCTAATGAGTAGTGGAGGGAGAGAGACACATGTGGAAAGAGAGAAAAACAAATGGAGAGAGAGAGAGAGAGAGAGAGAGACACACAGAGAGAGAGAGAGAGAGATCTGCCACACCTCATAAATCTGTACATTCTCCTGCATTCATAAGTCTCAGGTTCCATAACCTGGCCTCTTGTTCCCTTTGTAGAGGTGACGCCTGCACCTTCAGTCTCTCCCCCTCCGTTCCTCCCTGCCCCTTTCCATTCATACTTCCTTCCTTCCTTCCTTCCTTCCTTCCTTCCTTCCTTCCTTCCTTCCTTCCTTCCTTCCTTCCTTCCTTCCTCCCTCTTCTCCTTCCCTATCCTGCTACCTTTTTCTTAGAGTGGTTAGAGTGGGGGAGTTAATCACCCCCACACACATCACGTCGCCATGCGACACATTATGACCTTCTCTGTATTTTTGGGCGGTGAAACCGCCCCTATAAGTGATTTGGATATTTGTACAATTATCCTGCGCTGTGATTGGCCAAAAAGTACCCCGCCTAACCCTGCACCGTGATTGGCCAATCACAGTCTATTCAGGACTATGATTGGCCAGTGTCACATGACACATGTGCATAGCCCTATATAAGAAACCATAACTTTAAAAAAAACATATTTTTTTTTTTAAAGTTATGGTTTCGTCCATCATAAAGAGTGTTTCAATAAATGTATTTATTTTTTGTACATGATTGGTTGACTCCATTCAGTATTGTGATTAGCTAGCAAGACACCGCCCACTTCACACAGGGTGTGATTTTTTGTTGTTGTTTAAGCTTAACCACTTGAACCCCAGCATCTATATTATTCTGGGGGGAACGTTAGCTAAAGAAACAGCAGATCTACAAGCTCGTAGATCGGCTGTATTTTTGGCAAAGAGATTTGGTGTAGAGACAGAAAAAAAGTCGTCATCCCAGGTCCAGTATACTAAGTCTTGAGGGTTTAACCAACTAAGACCTGGAACGCATCTGTGTCATTTTTAGATTTGAGCTAAAAAGCATTATTTTACACTTTGGCTATTCAAAAATCTTTCAATATATATATTGAAAGATTTGCACACATTTTCATGATAATTTTTTTATTTTCATTTTCATGAAAATAATATATATATTATTTTAAAGCGAACATTTTTTTACTCAAATCTTTGCTTCTGGGGATCCCTGGAACAATATATTTTGAGATAGGGGTCGGCGGCCAGATACATATCATTTTGGGGGTCCTTGACATGAAAAAGTTTGAGAACCACTGACATAAAAACATAAGTTCTTCAGAAAACTGTTGGGATTTAGAAGACATTTGTAGAATCGGCTTCAAGTCTTAAAGGGTTTAAGTGGTAAAGTGGTAACATCCTACTGTGATTGTGTACGTTTGGGTTCCTAAAACACACCAAATCACTGTTTTGGATCTGGAGCTCTGACCAGCCTCCCAGTTCCTGCTTTTCCTTCCTTACTGGAGGCAAGGATTATAAAAATCAAGGATAAGACGTCATAGCGTGCACTATAGATCAAGGGGTCTTCAACGTTGTTCAGGCAAAGGACCCCCTTATAGCTGAGAGAGAGAGAGCAGGGACCCCCCACTACATATTGGATTCATTTCAACTGGACTCATGTTAAATGTGTGTTTTCAGACATTTAAACCACTAAAACCCTCAATACGTTGTAAACTTGACCTTTGGCTCTGTACTTGGTCTGCTCTTTTTTTTCCCCCTGTACACCAAAACCTTTTCAACGAAAATAGGCGATCTACAAGCTCACAACGCTGTAGATCTGCTATTTTCGTCTAATGTCCCCCCCCAGAATAGGGATGCGAGAGTTCAAGTGGTTAATATAAAAATATGTGTTTTTTAAATTCCTTTCACACAAAGATTCGACGGCCCCCCTGCAGTATCTCCCGAGGACCCCCTGTTGAAGACCCCAGCTTATAGACGCAAATTAGAGTAGTCTTGCGAGCCTCCCACAATTTTCAAAATGCTTCCGTCATACAGTCTGGCACAGTGAACAGTGTTGCCAGATTCTGTGAGAGAAACAAGCAAGCAACCAGGTCTAGGAAAACCAGCCCAAAAGAAGCGACTATGGGCCACATGAGCACTTTAACTCTCTCAGTGCCAATGAAATAAAAAAATATGTTCATACTGTGCCAGCAATTTTTTTAATTTTTTTAATTTTTTTTTTTTTTTAAGTGCTTAGGAAGCGAGATACAGCCTTTTTCAGTTATAAGTTAAACAAAGAGTGGATGGAGCTGCAAATCTTCAGGTAATGATATCTTGGGTTGTGAATTTTTTTTTCAAAAATTCAGAAAAAAATCGGGATATCTCGTTGTGTGGCACTGAGAGAGTTAACATATACATCAGCTATTTCAAAATAGCAGATCTACAAGCTCACAACGCGTCGCGATGCGACGCGTTGTGAGCTTGTAGATCGGCTATTTTCAAATAAAATCTTGCGGGGAAATTATAACAAGCAGATCTGCCAACCCTGCCTTTGAACGCGCTGAAAACTATCCGGGAGTAAAGCGGATGTACTCACTGTCTCGTCTTTGCAGTCACGTACATTTGTCCTACTGTAAATCTCAGTATTCGAAGCGTATATAGCTTTCTGCTGAGCAGAAATAAAAATTATAATATATATATTTGATATTTTAACACATTCGGTGCCAGAATTTTATAATAACAGATTACGTTCGGTGCCAGAAATCTCACCGTTGAGCTGCGCGGCGCTGTTTAAGCTGTAGACTCCCCGACGAGCAATCCATGTGAAACAAAGCATGCATGCATTTTGCACGATGGTCCTGGCTAACGCCTGGAACGATAACATCTTTACTGGGGGTCACAATGGCGGAGCGATCGCGCATACAAAATGAGGAGTTATAGGGGTTTTAGAGAAGGAGATAGAACGGAAGCGGATGGGGAGCCATTTTTTTTTGGCACGGTGATCAGATTCACCATGGGTGATTCCAGAGCTGCTCCAGCCCCTCCCGTGTGGAAAAAAAACGGGGGGAAAAAAAGGCCGAAAACACGGTTCAGACCGTGTTCGGCACCGAAGCGCTACTTTGTGAAAACACGGTTGAGACCGTGTTTGGCACCCGATGTGTTAAAATATATTTTCGTGAACGGAAATGACAAACAGAAGACAGCTTCCTTTCTCAGCTTTCAGGAGGTGTAGTTCCAGACTCTACGACGGTACAGCATTCAGAGATTAATTTGTTGGAATAGTTGTCTGGCCACACAACACAAGACTACAATGAGAGGCAAACTGGCGCCATGAAGTTCAATGGAATACATTGAAGTCAATGAGAGACGGCGGGACCAGCTTATGAATAAAACCTTTATTTATTTATGATTGAGACCGTTGTCAGATCATCAGGAAAATAAAAGAAGACATATAACAAGTTTTCTGGTCCGTGGAACTTCTGGCTCCAGTGTGCCTTATCCCTCTTTTATATAATCCTTGACTGTCCTCTCTATAGACCTGAAGGTCTAGAGAGAGGAGAGAGCTATTGATGTTCTTACTGGTCCTTGGAACCTAACCGAGAGCGAATAGCTCAGACGACTGGTAAAGCTGAGGAAGTGTTGCCGTGCGGTGGAATGTCTTTGACAGGAGACTCAAACACCCAATGAAATTAAATCAAAAGAATAGATGGTGGTGTTGGGGACTTACAGTACCTTCCCTTGAAGACACCATGTGACACACAATCTGGGAACCCGTTCGGTAAAAAAAAGGGGGAAAAAATGATCCCCCTTTGTTTTTGCCTCTGGAGTCATCTAAAACGACACAGATGCTCTCTTGGATTGAAAGGTGTAAAGATGTATAGGTTAAACAGGTCTAATGGTATTGCGGATGAGAAAGTAGAGCCCCGCATGACATTAGATTGGCCTTTTCTTTTCATGAACGTAGATTTAATCTGTGAGGTTTTGTTTACTGGAAATGTCTCTTCTAGCCAGTTGCTCATGAGTTGCCAGGAAGAATATCGCTTCATTGGAAATTGGAGCCAAGCGCTTTTCCCTTAATACCGGATAGAGAAGCTCTCTCTCTCTCTCTCTCCAGCTAAAAACCTTAATAGCATTTTCCAGGCAAGTGGTATTAAAATAGCTCCGAGCAATGTTTATACAATTAAAAGTTTACTCTAATCTCAACAGTCATCGATCGAGAGACACACTCCCTCTTAATCGTAGAAACAAACAAATAAGGAAGTAGGGAGCTGATAAGCTCGGTTCTGAGAAAATATTAAATAAAGCATGTTAAAAGGTGTGGAGTTTGCATGTTCTATCCTGTGTGAGCTCTCTCTCCTGATTGGATCAAATGGGTATCCCGACCTGAAAATGCATTTTCTGTTTACTAAAGAGCAGCAGAGACAGGGAGACCCCTGTTACTGAACAAACACTCTATAGGGCATAGCAGTGGCGGCCATTTTCTGGTTCCACTTCAAAATACTCAATGCATTTTTCCCATTGACATTTCCAAAAGTATTTATATCAATTATTTTAAGCCTAGAATCAAGCCATCCAGGGTCCTGGTGAATCATGACCATAAAACGTTTGATTCTGTGAAAAAAACGTTTTTGAAAACTGCAAAACAAAGGGTATTTATTAAATATAGTATATCATATAATTAAATATAGAATTTTTAAAAATCACAGAAAAAAATGTTTTATGGTCATGATTCACCAGGACCCTGGATGGCTTGATGAATTGATATAAATATTTTTGGAAATGTCAATGGGAAAAATGCATTGAGTATTTTGAAGTGGAACCAGAAAATGGCCGCCACTGCTATGCCCTATAGCACTGAGTACTATCAGGACTCTTCAAGACTTATTTTAACACAAATATATCACTTAAGCCTACCTTTTAAGTGTTATAGATTAGTGTGAGCAGACGCCCCACACACACACCATGCAATCATGTTGTTTATCGTTCGTTCTTCGTGTCATTTTAGTGGACTCAACTCATCCACTTCCAGACAGGGGCGGGGCGCTCAAAACAATGAAGACTGCAGATGCAGACAAAGCAAATTGTTCTACGACATCATACATTATGTCTCTGTGCACAGAGGAGCCGTAAACCTTCCACCAGCCTCTCTGAGGAGCCATATAACCCGGGGCCGGTTCCTCTCCAGGCCCCCAGACGCAGAGACAGATAGCAGCTGGATATATATACTGGGGTGGACACTTTAACTGTATATAACCATGTGTCACATCTCACCATTGTCTTAACCTGTGCCAAAAACAGCAGATCTACAAGCTCA
>NW_027660667.1:17500-100000 GCF_963280865.1 Gymnoscopelus braueri | reverse complement strand
GTGTGCGTGTGCGTGTGCGTGTGCGTGTGCGTGTGCGTGCGAGCACACGCAAGCAGGTGAACCCTGGAGGCATTGAGTCAGAGGTTTTTCTGACAAAGTTCAGAAGAGAAGATAAAGATGTTTTAATGTGACTCCGAGAGAGAGAGAGACATTTAAGGAAAGAGAAATGTACATAGAAAGAGGGGGAGGAAGAGTGACAACAGAGGACCAGGAAGAGTTGGAGAGAGAGAAATAAATATACAGACAGACAGAGAGAAACATGGAGCGAGATAGAGAGAAAGACAATTACAGAGAGAGAGGGAGAGAGAATCATGCTGCCCTGAGCAAATCACAAATTGTCTTCCTACCGCATCATCGTACAGCAAACTATGTATTCACCCTCAGCGCTCTAATTGACAACAAAGTGTTGTTTTGCTGACCTCCAAAAAGCATTTGACTCAATATGGCTCGAGGGTCTGCTGTACAAACTGCTGGAAGTGGCATTGGAGGACAAACCTATGACAGTACGATCACTGTACGCCAACAACAAGTGTGCTGTTAAAGAGCTGGTGCCATATTTTTGCACTTTTTCTGTTTCTCATGTGTCTATGAGGTTGATAGAACTTCATTAAGCCCCCCGGTGGTGTTTTTATGGTGTTTTATGTCTTCTCTGACTATTTGGAGTTTCTTCCTGGAGGCTGAAACCTTGAGGGTCAAACGTGCCAATAGAGAAACAGCGCTTTAGTGACATCACAAAGCCATACCCTCCCCCTCATTATCATAACACAACAGGTGTGGGCATGAGGAGGAGGAGGGACTAGGACAGGTGGGTGGTGCTAAGGTGGTGGAGGAGGTGCTAAGGTGAGAACCAGGTATACTTAATGAACTGGAGGCGTGTCCACATAAAAACAACATTTTAACACTTACTGTACACTTTTTTTCTTTTGAAAAAAATCCTTACATAATAATAATACCTTATGATCAGGTTTTAGGGTTGAAAAATATCATGGCACCCCATCTTTAAGATGGCAAAACACACGCACACAGACTTCTTTACCCAAAGAGTATTTTAGACTATCTTCAACACATACATATACATTCTATAGTACGTGGCAATTCCTCTAGTACAGTGGTTCTCAATCAGTGGCCCGGGGACCACCAGTGGTCCTTGGGGGGGTTCCAGGAGGTCACCAGCAAAAAGGTGTTAATACATTTTCACCCCTTTATCCATATTGTATATGTTGGCTATTCAAAAATCGCAGATCTACAAGCTCGCAGCGCATCACTTCGTGCCGCGCTGCGAGCTTGTAGATCTGCGATTTTTTTTAACATTTTCGAAGAATCTAGAAAGTGTTTGAAGAAATTTGTAGAAATTTGTAGAAATTTGTAATTCTCTCCTGGGCGTCTCTGGCACGAAATATTTTCAGATGGGGGCCGCGGCCCAATGTATATCAATTTAGGGGTCCTTGGCATGAAAAAGGTTCATGAAACCACTGCTCTAGTACATGGGTTCCCAAACTTTTCAGCCCGCGACCCCAAAATAATGCGGAAATTGACTCGCGACCCCACCTAAACCTGGAGGTCATTTATGCACATAAACTTGCACGTTCGGTGCGCATTTTTTGTGTATTAAAATGGTGAAATGTACTATTTGTAATCATTTTTAGATTGTATTTCATCCATTCTGTTGAATTAAAAATAATAATAAAAAAAATATTAATGACCCAAAAATAATTCGCAACCCCACCGTCAGTCTCCCTGGGGTCGCGACCCCAACTTTGGGAACCCCTGCTCTAGTAGACAAAGAAGTCCCTGGGTGTGTGCAGTTTGCAGGTGATCTGGTAGTATACTGTCTCCAACCACTCTTGATCTTCTGCACACATTCTCCCATCAGACTCGGCCTTGACCGTAGTGACTCTAACCAAGACTAAATATTCCACGAAAGACACAGCCTCCATCCAGCACATGCAGCTCTAAACATAAGTTCAATAAGGAAGATCTGTCTCTCACACTTTCGTCTTTATCGCTGGGGATGCTTCATAAACATCCTTTCATTCGCGGCTCAAAGTGTGAGCACTTCTCTAGCCAATCTGCAGCAATCAGGCGATTGAATTTAAATATCACTGCCTCTGACCCTGTCGTTCTCTTTTCAGCGTGCAACGAGCAACCATCCCCAACTCCACCTGGTTAAAGTCTTAATTGTCTAGAGCAGTGGTCTTCAACAGGGGGTCCGGGATCCCTAGGGGGTCCGCCAAATCTTTGTGATAGGATATATATTTTTTACATTAACCACTTGAACCCTAGCATCTCTATTCTTAGGAACATTAGCCGAAAATAGCCGATCTACAAGCTCACAACTCCTCGCCAAAAAACTTAGGTCAGGATTTAGAAGGCGTTTTTAGAATCAGCCTATGGGTTGAGTGGTTAAATGTCTGAAATGAACAAAAAAACATTAATTTACACAACACTGATGATAGTCAATGAAGCTATCTATGAAATCTATAAGGAAATGTAATCTGCAACACAATTGTATGCAATGTAGTGGGGGTCCCTGCTTCATCTCTCTCTCAGCTAGGGGGTCCTTGGGCTGAAAAAACGTTGAAGACCCGTGGTCTAGAGTTTAGAAGGAAGGAGGTTCATCTGCACTGCCACCACCAGCGTCTAGACTCCAGGGGGGGGGGGGGGGGGGGGGGGTGTTCTCTTTATTAAAAGCTCATCTTAATACGTTTAACGTTAACAAAGTTTAATCGCCAAAATGTTTTATCTTTTATTCAATACAACTTTTCATTCGCAACAACTTGATCTCTCCTTTATTGAGCAACAGTTCTTTATAAATATGTTGTTCTTTATACATATGTTACGTCATGTGGCGGAGGCAGCAAGCTTTGGACTATGGGATCCTTACACTTTCGAACTACCTAGCCTACTGTACCAAGACATCAGAGACACATACTATGCACTGATTACAAACACACGGACAGAAATTATGTAAAATATGACTATTAAGGGGGAAAAAATACCTGCTGGGAGAAGTACAGCAATGAGCAAACACAGCAGAGAGATCCGTGAGCTCTTTTGCTCCAATATACAACCAGCCATAAACACTGACAACCATTACGTGTGTTCATGCACTATCAGCACACTGCTTATCTAAGTACTTGGACCTACTGTAAACAGAGCAGATACATTTTAATGGGTTTGAAATATTGCGGCTATATTCTCTCACAGCAGATCTCACCTCATTTCCTCTCCTCTGCGTCTCCCTGCTTTGCCTTTCATCCTTCTTCCTCTCCGTCTTGCGCCCTCTTCCTCCTCTCCGTGTCTCCTCTTCATCTGCTGTGGCAGTCTTCATCGTCCCAGAGGAACGTTCCATTTCACAGTCTGTTCAACAACAAAATAATATATACGGTATTTACAATACATAGAATATTTTTCTTTAAGTACAATTTTGAGGTATTTTTTTTACTTTACTGGAGTATTTCCAATTTGCAGTACTTTTACTTCTACTCCACTACATCTCAGAGGCAAATATTGTACTTTTACTCCACTACAATTATTTGATTTGTTACTAGTTACTAGTTACTTTGTAGATTTTGATTATTATTATTACAAAACATACAGTAACCACTTCAGCTCTGTATACATTTCGGCCATTTGAAAATAGCAGATCTACAAGCTCACAATGCGTCGCAACGCAACGCATTGCGAGCTTGTAGATCTGCTATTTTCAAAAGATTTGTATACATTTTAGACATAATGATAACCTGTGAAACAGGACATTCTGCATAATGAGTACTTACTTTTAGTAAAAAAAAGAATTACTCATCTTTTACTTTTATTCCGTACTTTTACTTTTACTAACAGAGTATTTCTACATTTCAGTATTGATACTTTTACAGTACAAAATGTGAGTACTTTTTCCACCACTGAGTATAATTCACGCTTTACGGTTAGGTGTATTGCCATCCTAAAATGTAGATGTCCTCACTAGTATAGTACAGTAATACAAAGGTGTGTGCGTGCCTGGACATTAACAGTAATATTTCTTGCTGCAGAAAAAGGCAACTCTGTCTGTAAGAATCGAATAGCTTTTCATCAAAGCAGAGTTCATAGAACTTTGTGTTCCCTTACTATGTGTCCTGTCCTCTCCTGTCTCGTCCACACACACACGCACACACACGCACACACACGCACACACGCACACACGCACACACGCACACACACACACACACAGAGAGACAGAGATGACTTTTCCATACAGAGGGAACATGAAGGGGGCTTTATGTCCCTAAATCTGAAGAGACAGTTGCAGCCGATTTACATTTACTGAATTAAAGCCAAGGCCTCCTGCAGAAGGCTACTGTGTGTGTGCGTGTGCGCGTGCGCGTGCGTGTGTGTGTGTGTTTATGTAAGTGTTTGTGTGTATTGCCTTGTCTGTAAATAAAACTTTGTGAGACACTTGGGAGGTGTCTGTGTATGTGTGTGTGTGTGTGTGTGTGTGTGTGTGCGTGCGCGTGCATGCGTGTGTGAGAGACAGAGTGAGTGTGAGAGAGAGAGGGAGAGAGAGAGAGAGAGAGAGAGAGAGAGAGTTCCCATTAATATGAAGATGACATAATCACCTGTTGCCTCCGTGTCAAGCCAGCATCTGCTAACTCTATTAACTCTATATCCTCCTCCTCCTCCTCCTCCTCCTCCTCCCATTTCAAGTTCAGCGTGGCTGGAGTCTGGACAGACGGTAGGAGACAGACACAGAGGGAGAGCTCAGACATGCACGCTGAGAGGGCAGTCCACGTTTGAATTCATGCCTTATTTAGTGTACATGTTGAAAGGCACACAGAATCATAGGTATAGCTATTAAGACTTCAAGGTCTTGTTACTGCATGTGAAATGGTTCTGAACCCTGGGACCCCCTGGTAGTACTGCTGGTTCTCCATCACACTGGCTCTATTGTGTCTAGTCCATTGGTTCTCAAAGTGGGGTCCGGGGACCCCCAGGAGTCCTTGGGGGGGGGTTCCGGGGGTCCCCAGCAAAAGTAGTTCATATAGTATCACAATAAATCTAACCACTTTATGTGAGCTTGTACATCTGCTATTTTTGAAAATACTTTCAATAATTGCGAGACTAAATGCGAGCTTGTACATCTGCTATTTTTGGGGACATTTTAACAATTTAGATTCTAGAATCTCTTCTGGAGGTCCCTGGCACAAAATATTTTCAAATGGGGGTCCGCGGCCGAATACATATCAATTAGGGGGTCCGCGGCACGAAAAAAGATTGAGAACCACTGATTTAGTCCAATGGTTTGGTCCAACCTTTTCTGGATCAGGGAGTGCCAGTGACCAGTTAACACACCAGCCTATCGGCTGCTGTCTAAGTGCTCAGATGGGGGGGCCGTGTGCATTTTCACAGCATAAGATCAATCAAATGATTGAGTTTTCAATGGAAAACTTGGATCAATGGAACCAACTGGAGGGTACTCAAGTTCCCTGAGCCCTATGTTCCCTCAGCCCTATGTTCCCTCAGCCCTATGTTCCCTCAGCTATATGTTCCCTCAGCCCTATGTCCCCCCATCCAAAATTAGACCCTATTTCCCTCAGATGAGTACAAATGAGCTGATGTTTTTGTTCCTGTTTGTTTGTTCATTAAGCTGTCTGTCTGTCTGTCTGTCTGTCTGTCTGTCTGTCTGTCTGTCTGTCTGTCTGTCTGTCTGTCTGTCTGTCTGTCTGTCTGTCTGTCTGTCTGTCTGTCTGTATCAGACATCTTTTAGCAAGATATCTCATAAAGTTATAGACATATTTTTACACAAGAAATCTGCACGTACCAGTCCATACACCGCGATGTGCGCAGACAAACTATATGCAGACTTTTGGGTTACGCACAGAGAACCACTTTTACTGCTATTTAGCACCATTTACAGTATATCTACCGGTAGTGTGAGATAGGATCTTACTGGTCCACAAATTTCAACATAAAGTTGATGATGAAATTGACCACTTCTGTAACTGCTCACTTCTCTCTTATTTTATCTTTTTTAATCAGTTTCCTCCCATAACGTAAAAAAATGGCAAGTAGAGAAATCGTTTCATAAGGCATGTGCAGTACAATACTGGTTTGTAAAACAGACCGTAGGGGTCTTGCCCTATAGATTGTCATGCTGGGGCCCTTTAATTTGTATTTATTTTATTGTATTTATTTGATTGACAGATGAGCTTTCACTACTTATCATTATTATTATTTCTTTAATCACAAATATGAGGGCCGCTGTAATTAAAGGGGAATTTTGGACCACAGTTTTCTTACCTTTTCTATGATGTTATGATATCCTAGGATGAATGGTACAGTAGAAAAAAATCATAACTCCATCCCGGGTCCACCATAGCTAAAAACACACGCCAATAGGCCTTGCGATAGATCGCATATTTTGATAGCTTTTTTTTGTGTTAGTTTTTTTGTGAGATTTGACATTCATAGTGACAGGGCACTTCTGTAACTTAGTCATACTTCTCTTTTTTATCTTTTGTCTTCAGTTTTCTCCCATAAAGTAAAAAAATATGTTTCATAAGCCTGTGCAGTATCATACTGTATGGTTTGCAAAACAGACCTAAAATTTACACTTTACAATTCAGGCTAAATCCAGAGTGATTTGACAATAAACAAGGTAAACAAAAATGCATAGAGCAGTGGTTCTCAAACTTTTTCATGTCAAGTACCCCCAAAATGATATGTATTTGGCCGCGGACCCCCATGTCAAAATGTTCAGTTCCAGGGACCCCCAGAAGTAAAGATTTGAATTGCAAATGTTTGCTTTAAAAATATTATATTCAAAGATTTGCAAAAATGTTCACGATTTTTCAAAAATAGCAGATCTACAAGCTCATAGCGCGGCACTCGGTGCCGCATTATGAGCTTGTATATCTGCTATTTTTGAATAGCCAAAGTATAAAAGGTTAAAGTGGTTCAAATGATTGTGATGCTATATTAACACATTTTGCTGGGGACCCCCTGGAACCCCCCCCCCCCACCCCAAGGACCCCACTTTGAGAACCAACGGCATAGAGACAGTGTAGTGCCTCAGTAATAGGATCATAGGTCAACCAAGAACTTAGCTTCAGTCTAAACAGTGCAATATCAAAGAAATAAATGACCTGTACATTGAAACTATACGAACTATAGGAAATTACATTCTAACCTTCGCATAAGACTGCATGGTCGTCAAGGCTAGGTCAAGTGCTACAGGCTAAAGTGGAGTCTGAGGTGTCTTCAGATTATGTTGTTTATACCTAGGCCAAATAGCCTAGGTATAAAATAGGGCTAAAGTGGTTAATGTATGTTTTATAATGTAAAATCTGCAAAAGTAACTAGTAACTAAAGCTTTCAAATAATTGTAGTGGAGTAAAAGTATATATTTGCCTCTGAGATGTAGTGGAGTAGAAGTAAAAGTACTGATAATTGGAAATACTCCAGGAAAGTAAAAGTACCTCAACATTGTACTTAAGTACAGTACTTGAGTAAATGTACTTAGTTACTTTACACCACTGAGTATACTTGAACACAATGAAAACTTACTTTTCAAGATTTTCAAGAAAAGTAATTTCATAGCATATATCTTTTTAAAAGGTCTGGTGAAATGAAAAATACGTTTTTCACACCTTTAGAGCATATCTGTGGTCATCATATGGGCATGCCCAACAATAGATGCCAAAAGAATTGGGGAAATCCATTTTTGTGTATTTTTATATCAAAAGTCCATAACAAAACAATCTTAATTACTTCCTATAAACAAAAACGTGCTGCGTGATGACATAGATGTCATGAATATAAATTAATCTTGATTTCGTTCACCTGTGTGATTCCCATAGCTGCAGTTACTTCAAACACAGCTGATTTTAATTACAGAACTACTCTCCGTTTTGAATCTCATTCAAGATGACGTCCAGACGGTTCATTACTCATTTTAAACTTAATCTGCACACTAAAATATTGTAACGCGGGAACAAATGCCAGCCTATCCCCAGCATCTGTGTTGCTGTCGAGCCTCTTGTGTGTGCTGCTGAGTATAATGTGTTCTATTGGCTCTCGCGCACAGCAGGTTCTGATGTGTATCGGTTCAGCCCGCTGACCGCCTTTTTGAGTTAGTTGTGTTCCGGTTTCTAAAGTGTGTGGACGTTCGAGTGTTTATTCTCCGCCTCTACCAGGAAACCACGGACTGACAACTCAAAGGGCACAGCCACACATGTCCGTTAACGTCCGTACGCCGGAAGTCCCATACACTCCCATGTTAAGTTTAAAACCGGAAGTACCGCTCCGGGGTTTTTTTAACATGGGAGTGTATGGGACTTCCGGGACGTTTACGGACATGTGTGGCTGTACCCAAGGACTGTATTAGTTATTGTGAGTTTACAAACATTTACCTGTACTGCGTTGTTGTGATGCTGACCTGTAAACCCGCAGTTCCGCCAAGTAAACAAAGTACTGGATATCCTTGTTGTGGCATTATTTACCACTCGCCTCCACCATCAGAAATATTCTGTTGTTGTGATGGAATTTGGAGCAATCATGGAGCAATCCTCTTAATGGCTCTACTTGAATAACAAGATGAAGGAGACATACTCATTGCAGATGAGGACATTAAGTAATACATTCTAATATATTGGATCATTTTCCAATACAGTGTGTGTCTTGGTTTTTGCTGTGGCCAAGAGCCTGGTCATTACAAACATCTTTATGAACTGTTTAGTTAACAGCTGTGATGTACAATGAACACTATAAGCCCAATATAGCAAGCACTTGCCCTTCACCACACCATGTTGTATTGCTCTGAAGGAATTTAGAGCAATCATGTACAAAGGAGGTTTCTATAGGAATTTGAATGGCCTTGAAAGTGTCTTAATGGCTCTGCTTGAATAACAAGATGGAGTTGAGAGACTCTCTTTCACACATGAAGACATAGAGTTGTTTAACATGTAAATGACAGCAGGGCATGCATAATGAATAGCAGTGACCTTTACAAAATCAAAGATAGTTTGTGAAGTGGTCCCTCAATACTTCTCAAGGATTCCAAGTCCATAAAGTATTTTACATCTTCACCTGTAGTTAAGTTGGTCTAGTTATTTCACTTTTCAGTAATACAATGGGTACAAAACAAAGGCTTCAGTAGATTAGACTTTCACTGTCCATGTTAGATATTACCTGGACCTGGTCTCCTCTCCATCACACAAGGGTTAATAATGAGAACATTGTACATCCCATCTTAAGATCTGCACTATATGTTATTTAGGATTACAGACTCCTGCTTTGACTCTGACAGTGTCTGTTCTTTTGGATTTCTGCTGACTCCTGCTTTGACTGATTGTGTTGATATATTACTCAGATACTCACTGTTGAATCATGTTGACACTGTACAAGGGCGTGGGTGGCAATTTGTGACTTATGTTTTTCTCTCGTTTTTGAAAAAACATATTCAAAGGCAAGAGTTGTTGTTTTTTAGCTTTGGTTTATAGGCGTCCCATGTGTTCGATTCTGTTCTTCTGAAGTAATTGGGAGTATTTGTGTGTTCATTGTATTTCTATATAGACTTGATTGGACTGATCTATGTTAATGGTGTTGCTTGAATAACAAGAGGGAGGAGAGAGACAGTCCCATTCACACTGAAGGACATGAATAGAGTTACATGTAAATGACAGCAGGACATGCTAAATGGATAGCAGTGACCTTTACAGAAAACAAGGTGAAATGTTGATGTGTACTCAGAAACAGTTTGAGGTGAACTATCCATGTACTGTGTTTATGGTAACTTCAGTAATCAGATTACATTCTCAATTAGCTCACCACCACCAGGGACTAAAACAAAGACAAGATCTCACAGTTGGTTTAAATAAATTTTTATTTGCATATTATACACGTACAAAGTCAGTATAGTGAGCAGTTGGAATTTGGAGATTTCATGGAGCAATCATCTCTACTTGAATAACAAGATGAAGGAGAGTCTGTCTCCTTCTGTCTGGATTCATTGGATAGAGATAGGTTCATATATTGAAACTAACAAAGCAATGTATGTCATAGATGGATGCTTTTGTTACCACTCTCTTTGTAAAAGGTTGTATGGAGCATGTATGGGGGGGGGCAAAGTATGTTAGATTGTGATTGGTGGAGAGATGGTTCTATTGTTGTCTTTGGCCAATCATTCAAAGCAGTTAATGGTTCCAGACTCTCTAGTATAAGAAGAGTTGATACTGGTCATTTTTTCCACAGCTCCTCCAGGATATCAATCATTTCTGACCAGATCTGACTGTGGACTCCAGACTTCAAGTGAAGATGAACTCTCTCAACCTCAACTCTGCTGAACAGGAGGGAAACAAAGACCTTGGTATGTTACTTACTCTCCCTCCTTTTTCATTTCCTCCTGTTCTGACATATTGTTCTGAGTTCTATGTGTCATGTTTGTGTTGCTTTTCCTTTCACGTAAAACACGTCTCAATATTTATTTTATTCTCAAACTTAATGTTGACCTGTAGCTTTGATGTGAGTTAGATTTAGATAATTTATCATTTGTCTCACACACACTTCAACCACATATTCACTATATGATGCTAAGACTTTATTGTATTACATAAGTTTTAAGTAACAGCTTAATACCTTTATATATTTAGTCATGCAATGAACAATGAAAATGGCATTACCTAAAAGCTTGCAATGTGTTGTTGATAAGTTGTTGTGAGCTTGTAGAGCGGTTGTTTTAGCCACATTTGGAAATATGATTATTATTTGTAATAAGGTTTTACGGTAATTGTTAGTTGGCTACTTCCCCAACACAATGTGGGGATATTATTTATTTGCACAACACATTTGTAAGTTGTTAATTGTGGACATTAGCTACTTGCCATGCAATTTTGTGTATGTGAAGTACCTCTAAACAATACTTACTTTGTCTTTGTTTCCAATCCAGTGCTGCATCATCAGTCTGGCTTCCCTGTCCTACCAGAGGTGAATGAACAAAGAAGATTGGCTAAGCCGAAACTACACTTTTGTGATCAGTGTGGAAAACACTTCTCTAGATTGTCCAACCTTAAAATACACCAGAGAATTCACACAGGAGAGAAACCTTATGGCTGTGATCAGTGTGGACAACGCTTCTCTCGAATGGTCCACCTTAAAAGCCACCAGAGTATTCACACTGGTGAGAAACCCTATGGGTGTGATCAGTGTGGACAACACTTCTCCAAAGTGCACCACCTTAAAATCCACAAGAGAATTCACACTGGAGAGAAACCCTATGGTTGTGATCAGTGTGGACAACACTTCTCTCAAATGGTCGACCTTAAAAGCCACCAGAGAATTCACACGGGAGATAAAGCCTATGGATGTGATCAGTGTGGAAAACACTTCTCTCATATGACTAACCTTAAAAGTCACCAGAGTATTCACACTGGTGAGAAACCCTATGGATGTGATCAGTGTGGACAACACTTCTCCAAAATGCACCACCTTAAAAGCCACAAGAGAATTCACACTGGAGAGAAACCCTATGGTTGTGATCAGTGTGGAAAACACTTCTCTGAAATGAAGAGCCTTAAAACCCACAAGAGAATTCACACTGGAGAGAAACCCTATGGATGTGATCAATGTGGAAAACACTTCTCTGACATGTCCAACTTTAATAAACACCAGAGAATTCACACTGGAGAGAAACCCATGTGATCAGTTTGGAAAAGCTTTTACTCAATCAAATGCTTTAGAAGTTCACAAGGTTGTACACACTGGATTTAAACTGTTCCCATGTGGTAAGTGTGGAAAGAGACTACTTCAAGACACAGAAAATGTCATGAGCGCACACATATGAAAGATACATCTGATTAGTGTCAACAGTAAAACAACAGCTTCATTATAGACGACGAGAAACATCAGCACATCCACATTACCAAGTGTAACATGATGATCAATTATAGTCTTTTTTAAACAATTGTTTGATGGCTAAACTGTCATAAACACATTACATGTATATGAGCATGTTGATTCTAGATGTTTGGATATATGTGTTGATTAATTTCCAGTTAACTTAACATACTGTTGAATGAACTTCTTTGTGTCAAGAGTTTTCAGACACATTATTAGAATATAGATGTAGTATCTATCTATATTATTTTGTGTATGGTTCATTACTTAGAGCTTACTATGATTTATTATTATTGTCCTTTTGTTATGCTGTATTGTCTTTGTGGAACATGTCCTACCAACATGTTGCTGCAGATAGAAATAAACAAATCTCAAAATACGTTTTGTTCTCAATCGTATTCTTTGTTTCACAGTAATTTGACCTGTAGATGTTTGTGTAGATTCGATGATTTCTGTTTTGACTCAGAGGTTGTTCATGCTTTGTGCATTTTACTGTTATTTAAATATGGCTATAGATTTTGATTAGTTTTGTCTCAAATTTAATTCACACACACAGAAGACCACTTGGAAGACAATAACAAACCTTGTACCAGTAGAGAACATAGCATTTTAGCCAACATAATAATAAGGGATGTTGTCCCTTCACTACGCCCGACAACAAGAGGCGGTTCCAGCTTGAAACGTATAACAACGGATATGTGTAACAGTTCTAAATGGGTTAAAGCAAAAAGTTTACGCTCTATATTACGATAGCAATCATTGCTTTAGAGCGGTGCTTCCCAAAGTGATTAGGGGAATAGGTCCATGACTAGAACAGGATTACACACAACCGTGGGCTTTTCTTTCAGCTTTATTTTACATTTAAATGACGGCAATACTGGATATCCTTGTTGTGGCATTATTTACCACTCGCCTCCACCATCAGAAATATTCTGTTGTTGTGATGGAATTTGGAGCAATCATGGAGCAATCCTCTTAATGGCTCTACTTGAATAACAAGATGAAGGAGACATACTCATTGCAGATGAGGACATTAAGTAATACATTCTAATATATTGGATCATTTTCCAATACAGTGTGTGTCTTGGTTTTTGCTGTGGCCAAGAGCCTGGTCATTACAAACATATTTATGAACTGTTTAGTTAACAGCTGTGATGTACAATGAAGTACATTGAATAAGCCCAATATAGCAAGCACTTGCCCTTCACCACACCATGTTGTATTGCTCTGAAGGAATATAGAGCAATCATGCACAAAGGAGGTTTCTATAGGAATTTGAATGGCTTTGAAAGTGTCTTAATGGCTCTGCTTGAATAACAAGATGGAGTTGAGAGACTCTCTTTCACACATGAAGACATAGAGTTGTTTAACATGTAAATGACAGCAGGGCATGCATAATGAATAGCAGTGACCTTTACAAAATCAAAGATAGTTTGTGAAGTGGTCCCTCAATACTTCTCAAGGATTCAAAGTCCATAAAGTATTTTACATCTTCACCTGTAGTTAAGTTGGTCTAGTTATTTCACTTTTCAGTAATAAAATGGGTACAAAGCAAAGGCTTAAGTAGATTAGACTTTCACTGTCCATGTTAGATATTACCTGGACCTGGTCTCCTCTCCATCACACAAGGGTTAATATTGAGAACATTGTACATCCCATCTTAAGATCTGCACTATATGTTATTTAGGATTACAGACTCCTGCTTTGACTCTGACAGTGTCTGTTCTTTTGGATTTCTGCTGACTCCTGCTTTGACTGATTGTGTTGATATATTACTCAGATACTCACTGTTGAATCATGTTGACACTGTACAAGGGCGTGGGTGGCAATTTGTGACTTATGTTTTTCTCTCGTTTTTGAAAAAACATATTCAAAGGCAAGAGTTGTTGTTTTTTAGCTTTGGTTTATAGGCGTCCCATGTGTTCGATTCTGTTCTTCTGAAGTAATTGGGAGTATTTGTGTGTTCATTGTATTTCTATATAGACTTGATTGGACTGATCTATGTTAATGGTGTTGCTTGAATAACAAGAGGGAGGAGAGAGACAGTCCCATTCACACTGAAGGACATGAATAGAGTTACATGTAAATGACAGCAGGACATGCTAAATGGATAGCAGTGACCTTTACAGAAAACAAGGTGAAATGTTGATGTGTACTCAGAAACAGTTTGAGGTGAACTATCCATGTACTGTGTTTATGGTAACTTCAGTAATCAGATTACATTCTCAATTAGCTCACCACCACCAGGGACTAAAACAAAGACAAGATCTCACAGTTGGTTTAAAGAAATTTTTATTTGCATATTATACACGTACAAAGTCAGTATAGTGAGCAGTTGGAATTTGGAGATTTCATGGAGCAATCATCTCTACTTGAATAACAAGATGAAGGAGAGTCTGTCTCCTTCTGTCTGGATTCATTGGATAGAGATAGGTTCATATATTGAAACTAACAAAGCAATGTATGTCATAGATGGATGCTTTTGTTACCACTCTCTTTGTAAAAGGTTGTATGGAGCATGTATGGGGGGGGGCAAAGTATGTTAGATTGTGATTGGTGGAGAGATGGTTCTATTGTTGTCTTTGGCCAATCATTCAAAGCAGTTAATGGTTCCAGACTCTCTAGTATAAGAAGAGTTGATACTGGTCATTTTTTCCACAGCTCCTCCAGGATATCAATCATTTCTGACCAGATCTGACTGTGGACTCCAGACTTCAAGTGAAGATGAACTCTCTCAACCTCAACTCTGCTGAACAGGAGGGAAACAAAGACCTTGGTATGTTACTTACTCTCCCTCCTTTTTCATTTCCTCCTGTTCTGACATATTGTTCTGAGTTCTATGTGTCATGTTTGTGTTGCTTTTCCTTTCACGTAAAACACGTCTCAATATTTATTTTATTCTCAAACTTAATGTTGACCTGTAGCTTTGATGTGAGTTAGATTTAGATAATTTATCATTTGTCTCACACACACTTCAACCACATATTCACTATATGATGCTAAGACTTTATTGTATTACATAAGTTTTAAGTAACAGCTTAATACCTTTATATATTTAGTCATGCAATGAACAATGAAAATGGCATTACCTAAAAGCTTGCAATGTGTTGTTGATAAGTTGTTGTGAGCTTGTAGAGCGGTTGTTTTAGCCACATTTGGAAATATGATTATTATTTGTAATAAGGTTTTACGGTAATTGTTAGTTGGCTACTTCCCCAACACAATGTGGGGATATTATTTATTTGCACAACACATTTGTAAGTTGTTAATTGTGGACATTAACTACTTGCCATGCAATTTTGTGTATGTGAAGTACCTCTAAACAATACTTACTTTGTCTTTGTTTCCAATCCAGTGCTGCATCATCAGTCTGGCTTCCCTGTCCTACCAGAGGTGAATGAACAAAGAAGATTGGCTATTTTTATATCAAAAGTCCATAACAAAACAATCTTAATTACTTCCTATAAACAAAAACGTGCTGCGTGATGACATAGATGTCATGAATATAAATTAATCTTGATTTCGTTCACCTGTGTGATTCCCATAGCTGCAGTTACTTCAAACACAGCTGATTTTAATTACAGAACTACTCTCCGTTTTGAATCTCATTCAAGATGACGTCCAGACGGTTCATTACTCATTTTAAACTTAATCTGCACACTAAAATATTGTAACGCGGGAACAAATGCCAGCCTATCCCCAGCATCTGTGTTGCTGTCGAGCCTCTTGTGTGTGCTGCTGAGTATAATGTGTTCTATTGGCTCTCGCGCACAGCAGGTTCTGATGTGTATCGGTTCAGCCCGCTGACCGCCTTTTTGAGTTAGTTGTGTTCCGGTTTCTAAAGTGTGTGGACGTTCGAGTGTTTATTCTCCGCCTCTACCAGGAAACCACGGACTGACAACTCAAAGGGCACAGCCACACATGTCCGTTAACGTCCGTACGCCGGAAGTCCCATACACTCCCATGTTAAGTTTAAAACCGGAAGTACCGCTCCGGGGTTTTTTTAACATGGGAGTGTATGGGACTTCCGGGACGTTTACGGACATGTGTGGCTGTACCCAAGGACTGTATTAGTTATTGTGAGTTTACAAACATTTACCTGTACTGCGTTGTTGTGATGCTGACCTGTAAACCCGCAGTTCCGCCAAGTAAACAAAGTACTGGATATCCTTGTTGTGGCATTATTTACCACTCGCCTCCACCATCAGAAATATTCTGTTGTTGTGATGGAATTTGGAGCAATCATGGAGCAATCCTCTTAATGGCTCTACTTGAATAACAAGATGAAGGAGACATACTCATTGCAGATGAGGACATTAAGTAATACATTCTAATATATTGGATCATTTTCCAATACAGTGTGTGTCTTGGTTTTTGCTGTGGCCAAGAGCCTGGTCATTACAAACATCTTTATGAACTGTTTAGTTAACAGCTGTGATGTACAATGAACACTATAAGCCCAATATAGCAAGCACTTGCCCTTCACCACACCATGTTGTATTGCTCTGAAGGAATTTAGAGCAATCATGTACAAAGGAGGTTTCTATAGGAATTTGAATGGCCTTGAAAGTGTCTTAATGGCTCTGCTTGAATAACAAGATGGAGTTGAGAGACTCTCTTTCACACATGAAGACATAGAGTTGTTTAACATGTAAATGACAGCAGGGCATGCATAATGAATAGCAGTGACCTTTACAAAATCAAAGATAGTTTGTGAAGTGGTCCCTCAATACTTCTCAAGGATTCCAAGTCCATAAAGTATTTTACATCTTCACCTGTAGTTAAGTTGGTCTAGTTATTTCACTTTTCAGTAATACAATGGGTACAAAACAAAGGCTTCAGTAGATTAGACTTTCACTGTCCATGTTAGATATTACCTGGACCTGGTCTCCTCTCCATCACACAAGGGTTAATAATGAGAACATTGTACATCCCATCTTAAGATCTGCACTATATGTTATTTAGGATTACAGACTCCTGCTTTGACTCTGACAGTGTCTGTTCTTTTGGATTTCTGCTGACTCCTGCTTTGACTGATTGTGTTGATATATTACTCAGATACTCACTGTTGAATCATGTTGACACTGTACAAGGGCGTGGGTGGCAATTTGTGACTTATGTTTTTCTCTCGTTTTTGAAAAAACATATTCAAAGGCAAGAGTTGTTGTTTTTTAGCTTTGGTTTATAGGCGTCCCATGTGTTCGATTCTGTTCTTCTGAAGTAATTGGGAGTATTTGTGTGTTCATTGTATTTCTATATAGACTTGATTGGACTGATCTATGTTAATGGTGTTGCTTGAATAACAAGAGGGAGGAGAGAGACAGTCCCATTCACACTGAAGGACATGAATAGAGTTACATGTAAATGACAGCAGGACATGCTAAATGGATAGCAGTGACCTTTACAGAAAACAAGGTGAAATGTTGATGTGTACTCAGAAACAGTTTGAGGTGAACTATCCATGTACTGTGTTTATGGTAACTTCAGTAATCAGATTACATTCTCAATTAGCTCACCACCACCAGGGACTAAAACAAAGACAAGATCTCACAGTTGGTTTAAATAAATTTTTATTTGCATATTATACACGTACAAAGTCAGTATAGTGAGCAGTTGGAATTTGGAGATTTCATGGAGCAATCATCTCTACTTGAATAACAAGATGAAGGAGAGTCTGTCTCCTTCTGTCTGGATTCATTGGATAGAGATAGGTTCATATATTGAAACTAACAAAGCAATGTATGTCATAGATGGATGCTTTTGTTACCACTCTCTTTGTAAAAGGTTGTATGGAGCATGTATGGGGGGGGGCAAAGTATGTTAGATTGTGATTGGTGGAGAGATGGTTCTATTGTTGTCTTTGGCCAATCATTCAAAGCAGTTAATGGTTCCAGACTCTCTAGTATAAGAAGAGTTGATACTGGTCATTTTTTCCACAGCTCCTCCAGGATATCAATCATTTCTGACCAGATCTGACTGTGGACTCCAGACTTCAAGTGAAGATGAACTCTCTCAACCTCAACTCTGCTGAACAGGAGGGAAACAAAGACCTTGGTATGTTACTTACTCTCCCTCCTTTTTCATTTCCTCCTGTTCTGACATATTGTTCTGAGTTCTATGTGTCATGTTTGTGTTGCTTTTCCTTTCACGTAAAACACGTCTCAATATTTATTTTATTCTCAAACTTAATGTTGACCTGTAGCTTTGATGTGAGTTAGATTTAGATAATTTATCATTTGTCTCACACACACTTCAACCACATATTCACTATATGATGCTAAGACTTTATTGTATTACATAAGTTTTAAGTAACAGCTTAATACCTTTATATATTTAGTCATGCAATGAACAATGAAAATGGCATTACCTAAAAGCTTGCAATGTGTTGTTGATAAGTTGTTGTGAGCTTGTAGAGCGGTTGTTTTAGCCACATTTGGAAATATGATTATTATTTGTAATAAGGTTTTACGGTAATTGTTAGTTGGCTACTTCCCCAACACAATGTGGGGATATTATTTATTTGCACAACACATTTGTAAGTTATTAATTGTGGACATTAGCTACTTGCCATGCAATTTTGTGTATGTGAAGTACCTCTAAACAATACTTACTTTGTCTTTGTTTCCAATCCAGTGCTGCATCATCAGTCTGGCTTCCCTGTCCTACCAGAGGTGAATGAACAAAGAAGATTGGCTAAGCCGAAACTACACTTTTGTGATCAGTGTGGAAAACACTTCTCTAGATTGTCCAACCTTAAAATACACCAGAGAATTCACACAGGAGAGAAACCTTATGGCTGTGATCAGTGTGGACAACGCTTCTCTCGAATGGTCCACCTTAAAAGCCACCAGAGTATTCACACTGGTGAGAAACCCTATGGGTGTGATCAGTGTGGACAACACTTCTCCAAAGTGCACCACCTTAAAATCCACAAGAGAATTCACACTGGAGAGAAACCCTATGGTTGTGATCAGTGTGGACAACACTTCTCTCAAATGGTCGACCTTAAAAGCCACCAGAGAATTCACACGGGAGATAAAGCCTATGGATGTGATCAGTGTGGAAAACACTTCTCTCATATGACTAACCTTAAAAGTCACCAGAGTATTCACACTGGTGAGAAACCCTATGGATGTGATCAGTGTGGACAACACTTCTCCAAAATGCACCACCTTAAAAGCCACAAGAGAATTCACACTGGAGAGAAACCCTATGGTTGTGATCAGTGTGGAAAACACTTCTCTGAAATGAAGAGCCTTAAAACCCACAAGAGAATTCACACTGGAGAGAAACCCTATGGATGTGATCAATGTGGAAAACACTTCTCTGACATGTCCAACTTTAATAAACACCAGAGAATTCACACTGGAGAGAAACCCATGTGATCAGTTTGGAAAAGCTTTTACTCAATCAAATGCTTTAGAAGTTCACAAGGTTGTACACACTGGATTTAAACTGTTCCCATGTGGTAAGTGTGGAAAGAGACTACTTCAAGACACAGAAAATGTCATGAGCGCACACATATGAAAGATACATCTGATTAGTGTCAACAGTAAAACAACAGCTTCATTATAGACGACGAGAAACATCAGCACATCCACATTACCAAGTGTAACATGATGATCAATTATAGTCTTTTTTAAACAATTGTTTGATGGCTAAACTGTCATAAACACATTACATGTATATGAGCATGTTGATTCTAGATGTTTGGATATATGTGTTGATTAATTTCCAGTTAACTTAACATACTGTTGAATGAACTTCTTTGTGTCAAGAGTTTTCAGACACATTATTAGAATATAGATGTAGTATCTATCTATATTATTTTGTGTATGGTTCATTACTTAGAGCTTACTATGATTTATTATTATTGTCCTTTTGTTATGCTGTATTGTCTTTGTGGAACATGTCCTACCAACATGTTGCTGCAGATAGAAATAAACAAATCTCAAAATACGTTTTGTTCTCAATCGTATTCTTTGTTTCACAGTAATTTGACCTGTAGATGTTTGTGTAGATTCGATGATTTCTGTTTTGACTCAGAGGTTGTTCATGCTTTGTGCATTTTACTGTTATTTAAATATGGCTATAGATTTTGATTAGTTTTGTCTCAAATTTAATTCACACACACAGAAGACCACTTGGAAGACAATAACAAACCTTGTACCAGTAGAGAACATAGCATTTTAGCCAACATAATAATAAGGGATGTTGTCCCTTCACTACGCCCGACAACAAGAGGCGGTTCCAGCTTGAAACGTATAACAACGGATATGTGTAACAGTTCTAAATGGGTTAAAGCAAAAAGTTTACGCTCTATATTACGATAGCAATCATTGCTTTAGAGCGGTGCTTCCCAAAGTGATTAGGGGAATAGGTCCATGACTAGAACAGGATTACACACAACCGTGGGCTTTTCTTTCAGCTTTATTTTACATTTAAATGACGGCAATACTGGATATCCTTGTTGTGGCATTATTTACCACTCGCCTCCACCATCAGAAATATTCTGTTGTTGTGATGGAATTTGGAGCAATCATGGAGCAATCCTCTTAATGGCTCTACTTGAATAACAAGATGAAGGAGACATACTCATTGCAGATGAGGACATTAAGTAATACATTCTAATATATTGGATCATTTTCCAATACAGTGTGTGTCTTGGTTTTTGCTGTGGCCAAGAGCCTGGTCATTACAAACATATTTATGAACTGTTTAGTTAA
Source organism: Gymnoscopelus braueri (assembly GCF_963280865.1). Lineage (NCBI taxonomy): Eukaryota > Metazoa > Chordata > Actinopteri > Myctophiformes > Myctophidae > Gymnoscopelus > Gymnoscopelus braueri. The sequence goes on along the minus strand of NW_027660667.1, from coordinate 79,403 downwards.
CAGCTGTGATGTACAATGAAGTACATTGAATAAGCCCAATATAGCAAGCACTTGCCCTTCACCACACCATGTTGTATTGCTCTGAAGGAATATAGAGCAATCATGCACAAAGGAGGTTTCTATAGGAATTTGAATGGCTTTGAAAGTGTCTTAATGGCTCTGCTTGAATAACAAGATGGAGTTGAGAGACTCTCTTTCACACATGAAGACATAGAGTTGTTTAACATGTAAATGACAGCAGGGCATGCATAATGAATAGCAGTGACCTTTACAAAATCAAAGATAGTTTGTGAAGTGGTCCCTCAATACTTCTCAAGGATTCAAAGTCCATAAAGTATTTTACATCTTCACCTGTAGTTAAGTTGGTCTAGTTATTTCACTTTTCAGTAATAAAATGGGTACAAAGCAAAGGCTTAAGTAGATTAGACTTTCACTGTCCATGTTAGATATTACCTGGACCTGGTCTCCTCTCCATCACACAAGGGTTAATATTGAGAACATTGTACATCCCATCTTAAGATCTGCACTATATGTTATTTAGGATTACAGACTCCTGCTTTGACTCTGACAGTGTCTGTTCTTTTGGATTTCTGCTGACTCCTGCTTTGACTGATTGTGTTGATATATTACTCAGATACTCACTGTTGAATCATGTTGACACTGTACAAGGGCGTGGGTGGCAATTTGTGACTTATGTTTTTCTCTCGTTTTTGAAAAAACATATTCAAAGGCAAGAGTTGTTGTTTTTTAGCTTTGGTTTATAGGCGTCCCATGTGTTCGATTCTGTTCTTCTGAAGTAATTGGGAGTATTTGTGTGTTCATTGTATTTCTATATAGACTTGATTGGACTGATCTATGTTAATGGTGTTGCTTGAATAACAAGAGGGAGGAGAGAGACAGTCCCATTCACACTGAAGGACATGAATAGAGTTACATGTAAATGACAGCAGGACATGCTAAATGGATAGCAGTGACCTTTACAGAAAACAAGGTGAAATGTTGATGTGTACTCAGAAACAGTTTGAGGTGAACTATCCATGTACTGTGTTTATGGTAACTTCAGTAATCAGATTACATTCTCAATTAGCTCACCACCACCAGGGACTAAAACAAAGACAAGATCTCACAGTTGGTTTAAAGAAATTTTTATTTGCATATTATACACGTACAAAGTCAGTATAGTGAGCAGTTGGAATTTGGAGATTTCATGGAGCAATCATCTCTACTTGAATAACAAGATGAAGGAGAGTCTGTCTCCTTCTGTCTGGATTCATTGGATAGAGATAGGTTCATATATTGAAACTAACAAAGCAATGTATGTCATAGATGGATGCTTTTGTTACCACTCTCTTTGTAAAAGGTTGTATGGAGCATGTATGGGGGGGGGCAAAGTATGTTAGATTGTGATTGGTGGAGAGATGGTTCTATTGTTGTCTTTGGCCAATCATTCAAAGCAGTTAATGGTTCCAGACTCTCTAGTATAAGAAGAGTTGATACTGGTCATTTTTTCCACAGCTCCTCCAGGATATCAATCATTTCTGACCAGATCTGACTGTGGACTCCAGACTTCAAGTGAAGATGAACTCTCTCAACCTCAACTCTGCTGAACAGGAGGGAAACAAAGACCTTGGTATGTTACTTACTCTCCCTCCTTTTTCATTTCCTCCTGTTCTGACATATTGTTCTGAGTTCTATGTGTCATGTTTGTGTTGCTTTTCCTTTCACGTAAAACACGTCTCAATATTTATTTTATTCTCAAACTTAATGTTGACCTGTAGCTTTGATGTGAGTTAGATTTAGATAATTTATCATTTGTCTCACACACACTTCAACCACATATTCACTATATGATGCTAAGACTTTATTGTATTACATAAGTTTTAAGTAACAGCTTAATACCTTTATATATTTAGTCATGCAATGAACAATGAAAATGGCATTACCTAAAAGCTTGCAATGTGTTGTTGATAAGTTGTTGTGAGCTTGTAGAGCGGTTGTTTTAGCCACATTTGGAAATATGATTATTATTTGTAATAAGGTTTTACGGTAATTGTTAGTTGGCTACTTCCCCAACACAATGTGGGGATATTATTTATTTGCACAACACATTTGTAAGTTGTTAATTGTGGACATTAGCTACTTGCCATGCAATTTTGTGTATGTGAAGTACCTCTAAACAATACTTACTTTGTCTTTGTTTCCAATCCAGTGCTGCATCATCAGTCTGGCTTCCCTGTCCTACCAGAGGTGAATGAACAAAGAAGATTGGCTAAGCCGAAACTACACTTTTGTGATCAGTGTGGAAAACACTTCTCTAGATTGTCCAACCTTAAAATACACCAGAGAATTCACACAGGAGAGAAACCTTATGGCTGTGATCAGTGTGGACAACGCTTCTCTCGAATGGTCCACCTTAAAAGCCACCAGAGTATTCACACTGGTGAGAAACCCTATGGGTGTGATCAGTGTGGACAACACTTCTCCAAAGTGCACCACCTTAAAATCCACAAGAGAATTCACACTGGAGAGAAACCCTATGGTTGTGATCAGTGTGGACAACACTTCTCTCAAATGGTCGACCTTAAAAGCCACCAGAGAATTCACACGGGAGATAAAGCCTATGGATGTGATCAGTGTGGAAAACACTTCTCTCATATGACTAACCTTAAAAGTCACCAGAGTATTCACACTGGTGAGAAACCCTATGGATGTGATCAGTGTGGACAACACTTCTCCAAAATGCACCACCTTAAAAGCCACAAGAGAATTCACACTGGAGAGAAACCCTATGGTTGTGATCAGTGTGGAAAACACTTCTCTGAAATGAAGAGCCTTAAAACCCACAAGAGAATTCACACTGGAGAGAAACCCTATGGATGTGATCAATGTGGAAAACACTTCTCTGACATGTCCAACTTTAATAAACACCAGAGAATTCACACTGGAGAGAAACCCATGTGATCAGTTTGGAAAAGCTTTTACTCAATCAAATGCTTTAGAAGTTCACAAGGTTGTACACACTGGATTTAAACTGTTCCCATGTGGTAAGTGTGGAAAGAGACTACTTCAAGACACAGAAAATGTCATGAGCGCACACATATGAAAGATACATCTGATTAGTGTCAACAGTAAAACAACAGCTTCATTATAGACGACGAGAAACATCAGCACATCCACATTACCAAGTGTAACATGATGATCAATTATAGTCTTTTTTAAACAATTGTTTGATGGCTAAACTGTCATAAACACATTACATGTATATGAGCATGTTGATTCTAGATGTTTGGATATATGTGTTGATTAATTTCCAGTTAACTTAACATACTGTTGAATGAACTTCTTTGTGTCAAGAGTTTTCAGACACATTATTAGAATATAGATGTAGTATCTATCTATATTATTTTGTGTATGGTTCATTACTTAGAGCTTACTATGATTTATTATTATTGTCCTTTTGTTATGCTGTATTGTCTTTGTGGAACATGTCCTACCAACATGTTGCTGCAGATAGAAATAAACAAATCTCAAAATACGTTTTGTTCTCAATCGTATTCTTTGTTTCACAGTAATTTGACCTGTAGATGTTTGTGTAGATTCGATGATTTCTGTTTTGACTCAGAGGTTGTTCATGCTTTGTGCATTTTACTGTTATTTAAATATGGCTATAGATTTTGATTAGTTTTGTCTCAAATTTAATTCACACACACAGAAGACCACTTGGAAGACAATAACAAACCTTGTACCAGTAGAGAACATAGCATTTTAGCCAACATAATAATAAGGGATGTTGTCCCTTCACTACGCCCGACAACAAGAGGCGGTTCCAGCTTGAAACGTATAACAACGGATATGTGTAACAGTTCTAAATGGGTTAAAGCAAAAAGTTTACGCTCTATATTACGATAGCAATCATTGCTTTAGAGCGGTGCTTCCCAAAGTGATTAGGGGAATAGGTCCATGACTAGAACAGGATTACACACAACCGTGGGCTTTTCTTTCAGCTTTATTTTACATTTAAATGACGGCAATACTGGATATCCTTGTTGTGGCATTATTTACCACTCGCCTCCACCATCAGAAATATTCTGTTGTTGTGATGGAATTTGGAGCAATCATGGAGCAATCCTCTTAATGGCTCTACTTGAATAACAAGATGAAGGAGACATACTCATTGCAGATGAGGACATTAAGTAATACATTCTAATATATTGGATCATTTTCCAATACAGTGTGTGTCTTGGTTTTTGCTGTGGCCAAGAGCCTGGTCATTACAAACATATTTATGAACTGTTTAGTTAACAGCTGTGATGTACAATGAAGTACATTGAATAAGCCCAATATAGCAAGCACTTGCCCTTCACCACACCATGTTGTATTGCTCTGAAGGAATATAGAGCAATCATGCACAAAGGAGGTTTCTATAGGAATTTGAATGGCTTTGAAAGTGTCTTAATGGCTCTGCTTGAATAACAAGATGGAGTTGAGAGACTCTCTTTCACACATGAAGACATAGAGTTGTTTAACATGTAAATGACAGCAGGGCATGCATAATGAATAGCAGTGACCTTTACAAAATCAAAGATAGTTTGTGAAGTGGTCCCTCAATACTTCTCAAGGATTCAAAGTCCATAAAGTATTTTACATCTTCACCTGTAGTTAAGTTGGTCTAGTTATTTCACTTTTCAGTAATAAAATGGGTACAAAGCAAAGGCTTAAGTAGATTAGACTTTCACTGTCCATGTTAGATATTACCTGGACCTGGTCTCCTCTCCATCACACAAGGGTTAATATTGAGAACATTGTACATCCCATCTTAAGATCTGCACTATATGTTATTTAGGATTACAGACTCCTGCTTTGACTCTGACAGTGTCTGTTCTTTTGGATTTCTGCTGACTCCTGCTTTGACTGATTGTGTTGATATATTACTCAGATACTCACTGTTGAATCATGTTGACACTGTACAAGGGCGTGGGTGGCAATTTGTGACTTATGTTTTTCTCTCGTTTTTGAAAAAACATATTCAAAGGCAAGAGTTGTTGTTTTTTAGCTTTGGTTTATAGGCGTCCCATGTGTTCGATTCTGTTCTTCTGAAGTAATTGGGAGTATTTGTGTGTTCATTGTATTTCTATATAGACTTGATTGGACTGATCTATGTTAATGGTGTTGCTTGAATAACAAGAGGGAGGAGAGAGACAGTCCCATTCACACTGAAGGACATGAATAGAGTTACATGTAAATGACAGCAGGACATGCTAAATGGATAGCAGTGACCTTTACAGAAAACAAGGTGAAATGTTGATGTGTACTCAGAAACAGTTTGAGGTGAACTATCCATGTACTGTGTTTATGGTAACTTCAGTAATCAGATTACATTCTCAATTAGCTCACCACCACCAGGGACTAAAACAAAGACAAGATCTCACAGTTGGTTTAAAGAAATTTTTATTTGCATATTATACACGTACAAAGTCAGTATAGTGAGCAGTTGGAATTTGGAGTTGAATGAACTTCTTTGTGTCAAGAGTTTTCAGACACATTATTAGAATATAGATGTAGTATCTATCTATATTATTTTGTGTATGGTTCATTACTTAGAGCTTACTATGATTTATTATTATTGTCCTTTTGTTATGCTGTATTGTCTTTGTGGAACATGTCCTACCAACATGTTGCTGCAGATAGAAATAAACAAATCTCAAAATACGTTTTGTTCTCAATCGTATTCTTTGTTTCACAGTAATTTGACCTGTAGATGTTTGTGTAGATTCGATGATTTCTGTTTTGACTCAGAGGTTGTTCATGCTTTGTGCATTTTACTGTTATTTAAATATGGCTATAGATTTTGATTAGTTTTGTCTCAAATTTAATTCACACACACAGAAGACCACTTGGAAGACAATAACAAACCTTGTACCAGTAGAGAACATAGCATTTTAGCCAACATAATAATAAGGGATGTTGTCCCTTCACTACGCCCGACAACAAGAGGCGGTTCCAGCTTGAAACGTATAACAACGGATATGTGTAACAGTTCTAAATGGGTTAAAGCAAAAAGTTTACGCTCTATATTACGATAGCAATCATTGCTTTAGAGCGGTGCTTCCCAAAGTGATTAGGGGAATAGGTCCATGACTAGAACAGGATTACACACAACCGTGGGCTTTTCTTTCAGCTTTATTTTACATTTAAATGACGGCAATACTGGATATCCTTGTTGTGGCATTATTTACCACTCGCCTCCACCATCAGAAATATTCTGTTGTTGTGATGGAATTTGGAGCAATCATGGAGCAATCCTCTTAATGGCTCTACTTGAATAACAAGATGAAGGAGACATACTCATTGCAGATGAGGACATTAAGTAATACATTCTAATATATTGGATCATTTTCCAATACAGTGTGTGTCTTGGTTTTTGCTGTGGCCAAGAGCCTGGTCATTACAAACATATTTATGAACTGTTTAGTTAACAGCTGTGATGTACAATGAAGTACATTGAATAAGCCCAATATAGCAAGCACTTGCCCTTCACCACACCATGTTGTATTGCTCTGAAGGAATATAGAGCAATCATGCACAAAGGAGGTTTCTATAGGAATTTGAATGGCTTTGAAAGTGTCTTAATGGCTCTGCTTGAATAACAAGATGGAGTTGAGAGACTCTCTTTCACACATGAAGACATAGAGTTGTTTAACATGTAAATGACAGCAGGGCATGCATAATGAATAGCAGTGACCTTTACAAAATCAAAGATAGTTTGTGAAGTGGTCCCTCAATACTTCTCAAGGATTCAAAGTCCATAAAGTATTTTACATCTTCACCTGTAGTTAAGTTGGTCTAGTTATTTCACTTTTCAGTAATAAAATGGGTACAAAGCAAAGGCTTAAGTAGATTAGACTTTCACTGTCCATGTTAGATATTACCTGGACCTGGTCTCCTCTCCATCACACAAGGGTTAATATTGAGAACATTGTACATCCCATCTTAAGATCTGCACTATATGTTATTTAGGATTACAGACTCCTGCTTTGACTCTGACAGTGTCTGTTCTTTTGGATTTCTGCTGACTCCTGCTTTGACTGATTGTGTTGATATATTACTCAGATACTCACTGTTGAATCATGTTGACACTGTACAAGGGCGTGGGTGGCAATTTGTGACTTATGTTTTTCTCTCGTTTTTGAAAAAACATATTCAAAGGCAAGAGTTGTTGTTTTTTAGCTTTGGTTTATAGGCGTCCCATGTGTTCGATTCTGTTCTTCTGAAGTAATTGGGAGTATTTGTGTGTTCATTGTATTTCTATATAGACTTGATTGGACTGATCTATGTTAATGGTGTTGCTTGAATAACAAGAGGGAGGAGAGAGACAGTCCCATTCACACTGAAGGACATGAATAGAGTTACATGTAAATGACAGCAGGACATGCTAAATGGATAGCAGTGACCTTTACAGAAAACAAGGTGAAATGTTGATGTGTACTCAGAAACAGTTTGAGGTGAACTATCCATGTACTGTGTTTATGGTAACTTCAGTAATCAGATTACATTCTCAATTAGCTCACCACCACCAGGGACTAAAACAAAGACAAGATCTCACAGTTGGTTTAAAGAAATTTTTATTTGCATATTATACACGTACAAAGTCAGTATAGTGAGCAGTTGGAATTTGGAGATTTCATGGAGCAATCATCTCTACTTGAATAACAAGATGAAGGAGAGTCTGTCTCCTTCTGTCTGGATTCATTGGATAGAGATAGGTTCATATATTGAAACTAACAAAGCAATGTATGTCATAGATGGATGCTTTTGTTACCACTCTCTTTGTAAAAGGTTGTATGGAGCATGTATGGGGGGGGCAAAGTATGTTAGATTGTGATTGGTGGAGAGATGGTTCTATTGTTGTCTTTGGCCAATCATTCAAAGCAGTTAATGGTTCCAGACTCTCTAGTATAAGAAGAGTTGATACTGGTCATTTTTTCCACAGCTCCTCCAGGATATCAATCATTTCTGACCAGATCTGACTGTGGACTCCAGACTTCAAGTGAAGATGAACTCTCTCAACCTCAACTCTGCTGAACAGGAGGGAAACAAAGACCTTGGTATGTTACTTACTCTCCCTCCTTTTTCATTTCCTCCTGTTCTGACATATTGTTCTGAGTTCTATGTGTCATGTTTGTGTTGCTTTTCCTTTCACGTAAAACACGTCTCAATATTTATTTTATTCTCAAACTTAATGTTGACCTGTAGCTTTGATGTGAGTTAGATTTAGATAATTTATCATTTGTCTCACACACACTTCAACCACATATTCACTATATGATGCTAAGACTTTATTGTATTACATAAGTTTTAAGTAACAGCTTAATACCTTTATATATTTAGTCATGCAATGAACAATGAAAATGGCATTACCTAAAAGCTTGCAATGTGTTGTTGATAAGTTGTTGTGAGCTTGTAGAGCGGTTGTTTTAGCCACATTTGGAAATATGATTATTATTTGTAATAAGGTTTTACGGTAATTGTTAGTTGGCTACTTCCCCAACACAATGTGGGGATATTATTTATTTGCACAACACATTTGTAAGTTGTTAATTGTGGACATTAACTACTTGCCATGCAATTTTGTGTATGTGAAGTACCTCTAAACAATACTTACTTTGTCTTTGTTTCCAATCCAGTGCTGCATCATCAGTCTGGCTTCCCTGTCCTACCAGAGGTGAATGAACAAAGAAGATTGGCTAAGCCGAAACTACACTTTTGTGATCAGTGTGGAAAACACTTCTCTAGATTGTCCAACCTTAAAATACACCAGAGAATTCACACAGGAGAGAAACCTTATGGCTGTGATCAGTGTGGACAACGCTTCTCTCGAATGGTCCACCTTAAAAGCCACCAGAGTATTCACACTGGTGAGAAACCCTATGGGTGTGATCAGTGTGGACAACACTTCTCCAAAGTGCACCACCTTAAAATCCACAAGAGAATTCACACTGGAGAGAAACCCTATGGTTGTGATCAGTGTGGACAACACTTCTCTCAAATGGTCGACCTTAAAAGCCACCAGAGAATTCACACGGGAGATAAAGCCTATGGATGTGATCAGTGTGGAAAACACTTCTCTCATATGACTAACCTTAAAAGTCACCAGAGTATTCACACTGGTGAGAAACCCTATGGATGTGATCAGTGTGGACAACACTTCTCCAAAATGCACCACCTTAAAAGCCACAAGAGAATTCACACTGGAGAGAAACCCTATGGTTGTGATCAGTGTGGAAAACACTTCTCTGAAATGAAGAGCCTTAAAACCCACAAGAGAATTCACACTGGAGAGAAACCCTATGGATGTGATCAATGTGGAAAACACTTCTCTGACATGTCCAACTTTAATAAACACCAGAGAATTCACACTGGAGAGAAACCCATGTGATCAGTTTGGAAAAGCTTTTACTCAATCAAATGCTTTAGAAGTTCACAAGGTTGTACACACTGGATTTAAACTGTTCCCATGTGGTAAGTGTGGAAAGAGACTACTTCAAGACACAGAAAATGTCATGAGCGCACACATATGAAAGATACATCTGATTAGTGTCAACAGTAAAACAACAGCTTCATTATAGACGACGAGAAACATCAGCACATCCACATTACCAAGTGTAACATGATGATCAATTATAGTCTTTTTTAAACAATTGTTTGATGGCTAAACTGTCATAAACACATTACATGTATATGAGCATGTTGATTCTAGATGTTTGGATATATGTGTTGATTAATTTCCAGTTAACTTAACATACTGTTGAATGAACTTCTTTGTGTCAAGAGTTTTCAGACACATTATTAGAATATAGATGTAGTATCTATCTATATTATTTTGTGTATGGTTCATTACTTAGAGCTTACTATGATTTATTATTATTGTCCTTTTGTTATGCTGTATTGTCTTTGTGGAACATGTCCTACCAACATGTTGCTGCAGATAGAAATAAACAAATCTCAAAATACGTTTTGTTCTCAATCGTATTCTTTGTTTCACAGTAATTTGACCTGTAGATGTTTGTGTAGATTCGATGATTTCTGTTTTGACTCAGAGGTTGTTCATGCTTTGTGCATTTTACTGTTATTTAAATATGGCTATAGATTTTGATTAGTTTTGTCTCAAATTTAATTCACACACACAGAAGACCACTTGGAAGACAATAACAAACCTTGTACCAGTAGAGAACATAGCATTTTAGCCAACATAATAATAAGGGATGTTGTCCCTTCACTACGCCCGACAACAAGAGGCGGTTCCAGCTTGAAACGTATAACAACGGATATGTGTAACAGTTCTAAATGGGTTAAAGCAAAAAGTTTACGCTCTATATTACGATAGCAATCATTGCTTTAGAGCGGTGCTTCCCAAAGTGATTAGGGGAATAGGTCCATGACTAGAACAGGATTACACACAACCGTGGGCTTTTCTTTCAGCTTTATTTTACATTTAAATGACGGCAATACTGGATATCCTTGTTGTGGCATTATTTACCACTCGCCTCCACCATCAGAAATATTCTGTTGTTGTGATGGAATTTGGAGCAATCATGGAGCAATCCTCTTAATGGCTCTACTTGAATAACAAGATGAAGGAGACATACTCATTGCAGATGAGGACATTAAGTAATACATTCTAATATATTGGATCATTTTCCAATACAGTGTGTGTCTTGGTTTTTGCTGTGGCCAAGAGCCTGGTCATTACAAACATCTTTATGAACTGTTTAGTTAACAGCTGTGATGTACAATGAAGTACATTGAATAAGCCCAATATAGCAAGCACTTGCCCTTCACCACACCATGTTGTATTGCTCTGAAGGAATATAGAGCAATCATGCACAAAGGAGGTTTCTATAGGAATTTGAATGGCTTTGAAAGTGTCTTAATGGCTCTGCTTGAATAACAAGATGGAGTTGAGAGACTCTCTTTCACACATGAAGACATAGAGTTGTTTAACATGTAAATGACAGCAGGGCATGCATAATGAATAGCAGTGACCTTTACAAAATCAAAGATAGTTTGTGAAGTGGTCCCTCAATACTTCTCAAGGATTCAAAGTCCATAAAGTATTTTACATCTTCACCTGTAGTTAAGTTGGTCTAGTTATTTCACTTTTCAGTAATAAAATGGGTACAAAGCAAAGGCTTAAGTAGATTAGACTTTCACTGTCCATGTTAGATATTACCTGGACCTGGTCTCCTCTCCATCACACAAGGGTTAATATTGAGAACATTGTACATCCCATCTTAAGATCTGCACTATATGTTATTTAGGATTACAGACTCCTGCTTTGACTCTGACAGTGTCTGTTCTTTTGGATTTCTGCTGACTCCTGCTTTGACTGATTGTGTTGATATTTGCTTCTATATTACTCAGATACTCACTGTTGAATCATGTTGACACTGTACATATATTCACATTAGTGATATTATATATCACATGTACATCCATACATATATTATTTGGAATATGTTCATATATTGAAGCTAACAAGTAATTCATGTCATAGATTGATTATTTTGTTACCACTTTATTTGTAGAAGGTTAAAGGACTATTAAAGGACTAGAAAAACGTGTCCATGCATTCATCTTCAGTAGACTTGACTACTGTAACAGTGTCTTTACAGGTCTCACTAAAAAACGTGTTTTGTGTATAAAGCACATAGCATTGCCTTGTTGAAATGTGCTTTACAAATAAAAACTACCTTGTCATATATCAATGTAATTTATTATAAGTCCCATACCATATACCCATTAATATACTCATTAGATAGAGATAGGTTCATATATTTAAACTAATGTAGCAGGGGGGGGCTTTTAAAAGAGAATAATAATAAAATATACAGTGCCTACTAGACTACGCCACCTTTTTCTTGAGGGGAGGTCCTCTTTAACAATACAATGCACAGGTTTGTGTAACCAAGGATGAGCATGGAAATAAGACATAGACTGTTTATTATTTTTACTTCATAAACATCCTTCATGAACATAACTATTCAAGCTTTTAAAATACACACTAGACTAAAACCCAACCCAATCATATAAATAACCAAACACATACAATACCATATATTGGGCTGGCGTAACAGAGGAGGAGAAGGAGCACAGCAGCATGGAATAAGGGCATACTTACTAATTCACCAGATGGCCTATATGCCGATACATTTAGAAAAGCCATGCCTTCCAGCTCTTGTCCTCCTCAGGTACGCCAACCTTACAGCAAGCTAGGGGATCCCCTGAATCCTTTTATCTCCTGTGACAATAAACCCCACCCTTAATTTGAAACAGGGAGCACATGGCGGATGCTGCCATAGTAACAGGTCTACCTGGTTACATCTCCCCACAAAGTTTTAAAATGTGTCCTCACATTTTGCAAAGCCGAAACAAACAAAAAGCTATTGAATTCAGTCAAATACAAAAACAACTATCAATTCAGTGAAGCAAATAAAACACACTAATAAACCATGTGGGGTCAGTCTCCAGTCCATAGGCCTGTCATCTCAGCCCCTCCAGTCAGGGCTCACTCATCATCACTGGGTGCAGGTAGGCTACATTATGGGACATCTTCTGGACATTATTCGAGAAGACTGCATAAATATTCAAATACTGCATCCAACTCACACTGTACAGCTAAAATATTTCTCTATGTACTAAAAGTGCATGTACTGAAGTGAAATCTATTTGACATTTTTTGTTTTACAGGGCATAATATTGGTAGGCTATGTACAAAGTCTAGATGTGAATGCTGGTGTACTATTTATGAAAACTGTGTTAATCATAATTTCAGGGCGTGGGTGGCAATTTGTGACTTATGTTTTTCTGTCATTTTTGAAAAAACATATTCAAAGGCAAGAGTTGTTGTTTTTTTTAGCTTTGGTTTATAGGCGTCCCATGTGTTTGATTCTGTTCTTCTGAAGTAATTGGGAGTATTTGTGTGTTCATTGTATTTCTATAGAGACTTGATTGGCCTGATCTATGTTAATGGTGTTGCTTGAATAACAAGAGGGAGGAGAGAGACAGTCCCATTCACACTGAAGGACATGAATAGAGTTACATGTAAATGACAGCAGGACTGCCCTTAAAAGCCACCATAGAATTCACACTGGGGAGAAACCCTATGGATGTGATCAATGTGGAAAACACTTCTCTGACATGTCCAACTTTAAAAAACACCAGAGAATTCACACTGGAGAGAAACCCATGTGATCAGTTTGGAAAAGCTTTTACTCAATCAAATGCTTTAGAAGTTCACAAGGTTGTACACACTGGATTTAAACTGTTCCCATGTGGTAAGTGTGGAAAGAGACTACTTCAAGACACAGAAAATGTCATGAGCGCACACATATGAAAGATACATCTGATTAGTGTCAACAGTAAGACAACAGCTTCATTATAGACGACGAGAAACATCAGCACATCCGCATTACCAAGTGTAACATGATGATCAATTATAGTATTTTTTAAACAATTGTTTGATGGCTAAACTGTCATAAACACATTACATGTATATGAGCATGTTGATTCTAGATGTTTGGATATATGTGTTGATTAATTCCTAGTTAACTTAACATACTGTTGAATGAACTTCTTTGTGTCAAGAGTTTTCAGACACATTATTAGAATATAGATGTAGTATCTATCTATATTATTTTGTATATGGTTCATTACTTAGAGCTTACTATGATTTATTATTATTGTCCTTTTGTTATGCTGTATTGTCTTTGTGGAACATGTCCTACCAACATGTTGCTGCAGATAGAAATAAACAAATCTCAAAATACGTTTTGTTCTCAATCTTATTCTTTGTTTCACAGTAATTTGACCTGTAGATTAGATTCTTTCTGTTTTGTCTCAGAGGTTGTTCATGCTTTGTGCATTTTACTGCTATTTAAATATGGCTATAGATTTTGATTAGTTTTGTCTAAAATTTAATTCACACACACAGAAGACCACTTGGAAGACAATAACAAACCTTGTACCAATAACATTTTAGCCAACATAATAATAAGGGATGCTGTCCCTTCACTACACCAGGTGCCCGACAACAAGAGGTGGTTCCAGCTTGAAACGTATAACAACGGATATGTGTAACAGTTCTAAATGGATTAAAGCAAAAAGTTTACGCTCTATATTACGATAGCAATCATTGCTTTAGAGCGGTGCTTCCCAAAGTGATTAGGGGAATAGGTCCATGACTAGAACAGGATTACACACAACCTTGGGCTTTTCTTTCAGCTTTATTTTACATTTAAATGACGGCAATACTGGATATCCTTGTTGTGGCATTATTTACCACTCGCCTCCACCATCAGAAATATTCTGTTGTTGTGATGGAATTTGGAGCAATCATGGAGCAATCCTCTTAATGGCTCTACTTGAATAACAAGATGAAGGAGACATACTCATTGCAGATGAGGACATTAAGTAATACATTCTAATATATTGGATCATTTGTCCAATACAGTGTGTGTCTTGGTTTTTGCTGTGGCCAAGAGCCTGGTCATTACAAACATCTTTATGAACTGTTTAGTTAACAGCTGTGATGTACAATGAAGTACATTGAATAAGCCCAATATAGCAAGCACTTGCCCTTCACCACACCATGTTGTATTGCTCTGAAGGAATATAGAGCAATCATGCACAAAGGAGGTTTCTATAGGAATTTGAATGGCTTTGAAAGTGTCTTAATGGCTCTGCTTGAATAACAAGATGGAGTTGAGAGACTCTCTTTCACACATGAAGACATAGAGTTGTTTAACATGTAAATGACAGCAGGGCATGCATAATGAATAGCAGTGACCTTTACAAAATCAAAGATAGTTTGTGAAGTGGTCCCTCAATACTTCTCAAGGATTCAAAGTCCATAAAGTATTTTACATCTTCACCTGTAGTTAAGTTGGTCTAGTTATTTCACTTTTCAGTAATAAAATGGGTACAAAGCAAAGGCTTAAGTAGATTAGACTTTCACTGTCCATGTTAGATATTACCTGGACCTGGTCTCCTCTCCATCACACAAGGGTTAATATTGAGAACATTGTACATCCCATCTTAAGATCTGCACTATATGTTATTTAGGATTACAGACTCCTGCTTTGACTCTGACAGTGTCTGTTCTTTTGGATTTCTGCTGACTCCTGCTTTGACTGATTGTGTTGATATATTACTCAGATACTCACTGTTGAATCATGTTGACACTGTACAAGGGCGTGGGTGGCAATTTGTGACTTATGTTTTTCTCTCGTTTTTGAAAAAACATATTCAAAGGCAAGAGTTGTTGTTTTTTAGCTTTGGTTTATAGGCGTCCCATGTGTTCGATTCTGTTCTTCTGAAGTAATTGGGAGTATTTGTGTGTTCATTGTATTTCTATATAGACTTGATTGGACTGATCTATGTTAATGGTGTTGCTTGAATAACAAGAGGGAGGAGAGAGACAGTCCCATTCACACTGAAGGACATGAATAGAGTTACATGTAAATGACAGCAGGACATGCTAAATGGATAGCAGTGACCTTTACAGAAAACAAGGTGAAATGTTGATGTGTACTCAGAAACAGTTTGAGGTGAACTATCCATGTACTGTGTTTATGGTAACTTCAGTAATCAGATTACATTCTCAATTAGCTCACCACCACCAGGGACTAAAACAAAGACAACATCTCACAGTTGGTTTAAAGAAAATTGTATTTGCATATTATACACGTACAAAGTCAGTATAGTGAGCAGTTGGAATTTGGAGTTGAATGAACTTCTTTGTGTCAAGAGTTTTCAGACACATTATTAGAATATAGATGTAGTATCTATCTATATTATTTTGTGTATGGTTCATTACTTAGAGCTTACTATGATTTATTATTATTGTCCTTTTGTTATGCTGTATTGTCTTTGTGGAACATGTCCTACCAACATGTTGCTGCAGATAGAAATAAACAAATCTCAAAATACGTTTTGTTCTCAATCGTATTCTTTGTTTCACAGTAATTTGACCTGTAGATGTTTGTGTAGATTCGATGATTTCTGTTTTGACTCAGAGGTTGTTCATGCTTTGTGCATTTTACTGTTATTTAAATATGGCTATAGATTTTGATTAGTTTTGTCTCAAATTTAATTCACACACACAGAAGACCACTTGGAAGACAATAACAAACCTTGTACCAGTAGAGAACATAGCATTTTAGCCAACATAATAATAAGGGATGTTGTCCCTTCACTACGCCCGACAACAAGAGGCGGTTCCAGCTTGAAACGTATAACAACGGATATGTGTAACAGTTCTAAATGGGTTAAAGCAAAAAGTTTACGCTCTATATTACGATAGCAATCATTGCTTTAGAGCGGTGCTTCCCAAAGTGATTAGGGGAATAGGTCCATGACTAGAACAGGATTACACACAACCGTGGGCTTTTCTTTCAGCTTTATTTTACATTTAAATGACGGCAATACTGGATATCCTTGTTGTGGCATTATTTACCACTCGCCTCCACCATCAGAAATATTCTGTTGTTGTGATGGAATTTGGAGCAATCATGGAGCAATCCTCTTAATGGCTCTACTTGAATAACAAGATGAAGGAGACATACTCATTGCAGATGAGGACATTAAGTAATACATTCTAATATATTGGATCATTTTCCAATACAGTGTGTGTCTTGGTTTTTGCTGTGGCCAAGAGCCTGGTCATTACAAACATATTTATGAACTGTTTAGTTAACAGCTGTGATGTACAATGAAGTACATTGAATAAGCCCAATATAGCAAGCACTTGCCCTTCACCACACCATGTTGTATTGCTCTGAAGGAATATAGAGCAATCATGCACAAAGGAGGTTTCTATAGGAATTTGAATGGCTTTGAAAGTGTCTTAATGGCTCTGCTTGAATAACAAGATGGAGTTGAGAGACTCTCTTTCACACATGAAGACATAGAGTTGTTTAACATGTAAATGACAGCAGGGCATGCATAATGAATAGCAGTGACCTTTACAAAATCAAAGATAGTTTGTGAAGTGGTCCCTCAATACTTCTCAAGGATTCAAAGTCCATAAAGTATTTTACATCTTCACCTGTAGTTAAGTTGGTCTAGTTATTTCACTTTTCAGTAATAAAATGGGTACAAAGCAAAGGCTTAAGTAGATTAGACTTTCACTGTCCATGTTAGATATTACCTGGACCTGGTCTCCTCTCCATCACACAAGGGTTAATATTGAGAACATTGTACATCCCATCTTAAGATCTGCACTATATGTTATTTAGGATTACAGACTCCTGCTTTGACTCTGACAGTGTCTGTTCTTTTGGATTTCTGCTGACTCCTGCTTTGACTGATTGTGTTGATATATTACTCAGATACTCACTGTTGAATCATGTTGACACTGTACAAGGGCGTGGGTGGCAATTTGTGACTTATGTTTTTCTCTCGTTTTTGAAAAAACATATTCAAAGGCAAGAGTTGTTGTTTTTTAGCTTTGGTTTATAGGCGTCCCATGTGTTCGATTCTGTTCTTCTGAAGTAATTGGGAGTATTTGTGTGTTCATTGTATTTCTATATAGACTTGATTGGACTGATCTATGTTAATGGTGTTGCTTGAATAACAAGAGGGAGGAGAGAGACAGTCCCATTCACACTGAAGGACATGAATAGAGTTACATGTAAATGACAGCAGGACATGCTAAATGGATAGCAGTGACCTTTACAGAAAACAAGGTGAAATGTTGATGTGTACTCAGAAACAGTTTGAGGTGAACTATCCATGTACTGTGTTTATGGTAACTTCAGTAATCAGATTACATTCTCAATTAGCTCACCACCACCAGGGACTAAAACAAAGACAAGATCTCACAGTTGGTTTAAAGAAATTTTTATTTGCATATTATACACGTACAAAGTCAGTATAGTGAGCAGTTGGAATTTGGAGATTTCATGGAGCAATCATCTCTACTTGAATAACAAGATGAAGGAGAGTCTGTCTCCTTCTGTCTGGATTCATTGGATAGAGATAGGTTCATATATTGAAACTAACAAAGCAATGTATGTCATAGATGGATGCTTTTGTTACCACTCTCTTTGTAAAAGGTTGTATGGAGCATGTATGGGGGGGGGCAAAGTATGTTAGATTGTGATTGGTGGAGAGATGGTTCTATTGTTGTCTTTGGCCAATCATTCAAAGCAGTTAATGGTTCCAGACTCTCTAGTATAAGAAGAGTTGATACTGGTCATTTTTTCCACAGCTCCTCCAGGATATCAATCATTTCTGACCAGATCTGACTGTGGACTCCAGACTTCAAGTGAAGATGAACTCTCTCAACCTCAACTCTGCTGAACAGGAGGGAAACAAAGACCTTGGTATGTTACTTACTCTCCCTCCTTTTTCATTTCCTCCTGTTCTGACATATTGTTCTGAGTTCTATGTGTCATGTTTGTGTTGCTTTTCCTTTCACGTAAAACACGTCTCAATATTTATTTTATTCTCAAACTTAATGTTGACCTGTAGCTTTGATGTGAGTTAGATTTAGATAATTTATCATTTGTCTCACACACACTTCAACCACATATTCACTATATGATGCTAAGACTTTATTGTATTACATAAGTTTTAAGTAACAGCTTAATACCTTTATATATTTAGTCATGCAATGAACAATGAAAATGGCATTACCTAAAAGCTTGCAATGTGTTGTTGATAAGTTGTTGTGAGCTTGTAGAGCGGTTGTTTTAGCCACATTTGGAAATATGATTATTATTTGTAATAAGGTTTTACGGTAATTGTTAGTTGGCTACTTCCCCAACACAATGTGGGGATATTATTTATTTGCACAACACATTTGTAAGTTGTTAATTGTGGACATTAACTACTTGCCATGCAATTTTGTGTATGTGAAGTACCTCTAAACAATACTTACTTTGTCTTTGTTTCCAATCCAGTGCTGCATCATCAGTCTGGCTTCCCTGTCCTACCAGAGGTGAATGAACAAAGAAGATTGGCTAAGCCGAAACTACACTTTTGTGATCAGTGTGGAAAACACTTCTCTAGATTGTCCAACCTTAAAATACACCAGAGAATTCACACAGGAGAGAAACCTTATGGCTGTGATCAGTGTGGACAACGCTTCTCTCGAATGGTCCACCTTAAAAGCCACCAGAGTATTCACACTGGTGAGAAACCCTATGGGTGTGATCAGTGTGGACAACACTTCTCCAAAGTGCACCACCTTAAAATCCACAAGAGAATTCACACTGGAGAGAAACCCTATGGTTGTGATCAGTGTGGACAACACTTCTCTCAAATGGTCGACCTTAAAAGCCACCAGAGAATTCACACGGGAGATAAAGCCTATGGATGTGATCAGTGTGGAAAACACTTCTCTCATATGACTAACCTTAAAAGTCACCAGAGTATTCACACTGGTGAGAAACCCTATGGATGTGATCAGTGTGGACAACACTTCTCCAAAATGCACCACCTTAAAAGCCACAAGAGAATTCACACTGGAGAGAAACCCTATGGTTGTGATCAGTGTGGAAAACACTTCTCTGAAATGAAGAGCCTTAAAACCCACAAGAGAATTCACACTGGAGAGAAACCCTATGGATGTGATCAATGTGGAAAACACTTCTCTGACATGTCCAACTTTAATAAACACCAGAGAATTCACACTGGAGAGAAACCCATGTGATCAGTTTGGAAAAGCTTTTACTCAATCAAATGCTTTAGAAGTTCACAAGGTTGTACACACTGGATTTAAACTGTTCCCATGTGGTAAGTGTGGAAAGAGACTACTTCAAGACACAGAAAATGTCATGAGCGCACACATATGAAAGATACATCTGATTAGTGTCAACAGTAAAACAACAGCTTCATTATAGACGACGAGAAACATCAGCACATCCACATTACCAAGTGTAACATGATGATCAATTATAGTCTTTTTTAAACAATTGTTTGATGGCTAAACTGTCATAAACACATTACATGTATATGAGCATGTTGATTCTAGATGTTTGGATATATGTGTTGATTAATTTCCAGTTAACTTAACATACTGTTGAATGAACTTCTTTGTGTCAAGAGTTTTCAGACACATTATTAGAATATAGATGTAGTATCTATCTATATTATTTTGTGTATGGTTCATTACTTAGAGCTTACTATGATTTATTATTATTGTCCTTTTGTTATGCTGTATTGTCTTTGTGGAACATGTCCTACCAACATGTTGCTGCAGATAGAAATAAACAAATCTCAAAATACGTTTTGTTCTCAATCGTATTCTTTGTTTCACAGTAATTTGACCTGTAGATGTTTGTGTAGATTCGATGATTTCTGTTTTGACTCAGAGGTTGTTCATGCTTTGTGCATTTTACTGTTATTTAAATATGGCTATAGATTTTGATTAGTTTTGTCTCAAATTTAATTCACACACACAGAAGACCACTTGGAAGACAATAACAAACCTTGTACCAGTAGAGAACATAGCATTTTAGCCAACATAATAATAAGGGATGTTGTCCCTTCACTACGCCCGACAACAAGAGGCGGTTCCAGCTTGAAACGTATAACAACGGATATGTGTAACAGTTCTAAATGGGTTAAAGCAAAAAGTTTACGCTCTATATTACGATAGCAATCATTGCTTTAGAGCGGTGCTTCCCAAAGTGATTAGGGGAATAGGTCCATGACTAGAACAGGATTACACACAACCGTGGGCTTTTCTTTCAGCTTTATTTTACATTTAAATGACGGCAATACTGGATATCCTTGTTGTGGCATTATTTACCACTCGCCTCCACCATCAGAAATATTCTGTTGTTGTGATGGAATTTGGAGCAATCATGGAGCAATCCTCTTAATGGCTCTACTTGAATAACAAGATGAAGGAGACATACTCATTGCAGATGAGGACATTAAGTAATACATTCTAATATATTGGATCATTTTCCAATACAGTGTGTGTCTTGGTTTTTGCTGTGGCCAAGAGCCTGGTCATTACAAACATCTTTATGAACTGTTTAGTTAACAGCTGTGATGTACAATGAAGTACATTGAATAAGCCCAATATAGCAAGCACTTGCCCTTCACCACACCATGTTGTATTGCTCTGAAGGAATATAGAGCAATCATGCACAAAGGAGGTTTCTATAGGAATTTGAATGGCTTTGAAAGTGTCTTAATGGCTCTGCTTGAATAACAAGATGGAGTTGAGAGACTCTCTTTCACACATGAAGACATAGAGTTGTTTAACATGTAAATGACAGCAGGGCATGCATAATGAATAGCAGTGACCTTTACAAAATCAAAGATAGTTTGTGAAGTGGTCCCTCAATACTTCTCAAGGATTCAAAGTCCATAAAGTATTTTACATCTTCACCTGTAGTTAAGTTGGTCTAGTTATTTCACTTTTCAGTAATAAAATGGGTACAAAGCAAAGGCTTAAGTAGATTAGACTTTCACTGTCCATGTTAGATATTACCTGGACCTGGTCTCCTCTCCATCACACAAGGGTTAATATTGAGAACATTGTACATCCCATCTTAAGATCTGCACTATATGTTATTTAGGATTACAGACTCCTGCTTTGACTCTGACAGTGTCTGTTCTTTTGGATTTCTGCTGACTCCTGCTTTGACTGATTGTGTTGATATTTGCTTCTATATTACTCAGATACTCACTGTTGAATCATGTTGACACTGTACATATATTCACATTAGTGATATTATATATCACATGTACATCCATACATATATTATTTGGAATATGTTCATATATTGAAGCTAACAAGTAATTCATGTCATAGATTGATTATTTTGTTACCACTTTATTTGTAGAAGGTTAAAGGACTATTAAAGGACTAGAAAAACGTGTCCATGCATTCATCTTCAGTAGACTTGACTACTGTAACAGTGTCTTTACAGGTCTCACTAAAAAACGTGTTTTGTGTATAAAGCACATAGCATTGCCTTGTTGAAATGTGCTTTACAAATAAAAACTACCTTGTCATATATCAATGTAATTTATTATAAGTCCCATACCATATACCCATTAATATACTCATTAGATAGAGATAGGTTCATATATTTAAACTAATGTAGCAGGGGGGGGCTTTTAAAAGAGAATAATAATAAAATATACAGTGCCTACTAGACTACGCCACCTTTTTCTTGAGGGGAGGTCCTCTTTAACAATACAATGCACAGGTTTGTGTAACCAAGGATGAGCATGGAAATAAGACATAGACTGTTTATTATTTTTACTTCATAAACATCCTTCATGAACATAACTATTCAAGCTTTTAAAATACACACTAGACTAAAACCCAACCCAATCATATAAATAACCAAACACATACAATACCATATATTGGGCTGGCGTAACAGAGGAGGAGAAGGAGCACAGCAGCATGGAATAAGGGCATACTTACTAATTCACCAGATGGCCTATATGCCGATACATTTAGAAAAGCCATGCCTTCCAGCTCTTGTCCTCCTCAGGTACGCCAACCTTACAGCAAGCTAGGGGATCCCCTGAATCCTTTTATCTCCTGTGACAATAAACCCCACCCTTAATTTGAAACAGGGAGCACATGGCGGATGCTGCCATAGTAACAGGTCTACCTGGTTACATCTCCCCACAAAGTTTTAAAATGTGTCCTCACATTTTGCAAAGCCGAAACAAACAAAAAGCTATTGAATTCAGTCAAATACAAAAACAACTATCAATTCAGTGAAGCAAATAAAACACACTAATAAACCATGTGGGGTCAGTCTCCAGTCCATAGGCCTGTCATCTCAGCCCCTCCAGTCAGGGCTCACTCATCATCACTGGGTGCAGGTAGGCTACATTATGGGACATCTTCTGGACATTATTCGAGAAGACTGCATAAATATTCAAATACTGCATCCAACTCACACTGTACAGCTAAAATATTTCTCTATGTACTAAAAGTGCATGTACTGAAGTGAAATCTATTTGACATTTTTTGTTTTACAGGGCATAATATTGGTAGGCTATGTACAAAGTCTAGATGTGAATGCTGGTGTACTATTTATGAAAACTGTGTTAATCATAATTTCAGGGCGTGGGTGGCAATTTGTGACTTATGTTTTTCTGTCATTTTTGAAAAAACATATTCAAAGGCAAGAGTTGTTGTTTTTTTTAGCTTTGGTTTATAGGCGTCCCATGTGTTTGATTCTGTTCTTCTGAAGTAATTGGGAGTATTTGTGTGTTCATTGTATTTCTATAGAGACTTGATTGGCCTGATCTATGTTAATGGTGTTGCTTGAATAACAAGAGGGAGGAGAGAGACAGTCCCATTCACACTGAAGGACATGAATAGAGTTACATGTAAATGACAGCAGGACTGCCCTTAAAAGCCACCATAGAATTCACACTGGGGAGAAACCCTATGGATGTGATCAATGTGGAAAACACTTCTCTGACATGTCCAACTTTAAAAAACACCAGAGAATTCACACTGGAGAGAAACCCATGTGATCAGTTTGGAAAAGCTTTTACTCAATCAAATGCTTTAGAAGTTCACAAGGTTGTACACACTGGATTTAAACTGTTCCCATGTGGTAAGTGTGGAAAGAGACTACTTCAAGACACAGAAAATGTCATGAGCGCACACATATGAAAGATACATCTGATTAGTGTCAACAGTAAGACAACAGCTTCATTATAGACGACGAGAAACATCAGCACATCCGCATTACCAAGTGTAACATGATGATCAATTATAGTATTTTTTAAACAATTGTTTGATGGCTAAACTGTCATAAACACATTACATGTATATGAGCATGTTGATTCTAGATGTTTGGATATATGTGTTGATTAATTCCTAGTTAACTTAACATACTGTTGAATGAACTTCTTTGTGTCAAGAGTTTTCAGACACATTATTAGAATATAGATGTAGTATCTATCTATATTATTTTGTATATGGTTCATTACTTAGAGCTTACTATGATTTATTATTATTGTCCTTTTGTTATGCTGTATTGTCTTTGTGGAACATGTCCTACCAACATGTTGCTGCAGATAGAAATAAACAAATCTCAAAATACGTTTTGTTCTCAATCTTATTCTTTGTTTCACAGTAATTTGACCTGTAGATTAGATTCTTTCTGTTTTGTCTCAGAGGTTGTTCATGCTTTGTGCATTTTACTGCTATTTAAATATGGCTATAGATTTTGATTAGTTTTGTCTAAAATTTAATTCACACACACAGAAGACCACTTGGAAGACAATAACAAACCTTGTACCAATAACATTTTAGCCAACATAATAATAAGGGATGCTGTCCCTTCACTACACCAGGTGCCCGACAACAAGAGGTGGTTCCAGCTTGAAACGTATAACAACGGATATGTGTAACAGTTCTAAATGGATTAAAGCAAAAAGTTTACGCTCTATATTACGATAGCAATCATTGCTTTAGAGCGGTGCTTCCCAAAGTGATTAGGGGAATAGGTCCATGACTAGAACAGGATTACACACAACCTTGGGCTTTTCTTTCAGCTTTATTTTACATTTAAATGACGGCAATACTGGATATCCTTGTTGTGGCATTATTTACCACTCGCCTCCACCATCAGAAATATTCTGTTGTTGTGATGGAATTTGGAGCAATCATGGAGCAATCCTCTTAATGGCTCTACTTGAATAACAAGATGAAGGAGACATACTCATTGCAGATGAGGACATTAAGTAATACATTCTAATATATTGGATCATTTGTCCAATACAGTGTGTGTCTTGGTTTTTGCTGTGGCCAAGAGCCTGGTCATTACAAACATCTTTATGAACTGTTTAGTTAACAGCTGTGATGTACAATGAACACTATAAGCCCAATATAGCAAGCACTTGCCCTTCACCACACCATGTTGTATTGCTCTGAAGGAATTTAGAGCAATCATGTACAAAGGAGGTTTCTATAGGAATTTGAATGGCCTTGAAAGTGTCTTAATGGCTCTGCTTGAATAACAAGATGGAGTTGAGAGACTCTCTTTCACACATGAAGACATAGAGTTGTTTAACATGTAAATGACAGCAGGGCATGCATAATGAATAGCAGTGAACTTTACAAAATCAAAGATAGTTTGTGAAGTGGTCCCTCAATACTTCTCAAGGATTCCAAGTCCATAAAGTATTTTACATCTTCACCTGTAGTTAAGTTGGTCTAGTTATTTCACCTTTCAGTAATAAAATGGGTACAAAACAAAGGCTTCAGTAGATTAGACTTTCACTGTCCATGTTAGATATTACCTGGACCTGGTCTCCTCTCCATCACACAAGGGTTAATAATGAGAACATTGTACATCCCATCTTAAGATCTGCACTATATGTTATTTAGGATTACAGACTCCTGCTTTGACTCTGACAGTGTCTGTTCTTTTGGATTTCTGCTGACTCCTGCTTTGACTGATTGTGTTGATATTTGCTTCTATATTACTCAGATACTCACTGTTGAATCATGTTGACACTGTACAAGGGCGTGGGTGGCAATTTGTGACTTGTGTTTTTCTCTCGTTTTTGAAAAAACATATTCAAAGGCAAGAGTTGTTGTTTTTTTTAGCTTTGGTTTATAGGCGTCCCATGTGTTTGATTCTGTTCTTCTGAAGTAATTGGGAGTATTTGTGTGTTCATTGTATTTCTATAGAGACTTGATTGGCCTGATCTATGTTAATGGTGTTGCTTGAATAACAAGAGGGAGGAGAGAGACAGTCCCATTCACACTGAAGGACATGAATAGAGTTACATGTAAATGACAGCAGGACATGCTAAATGGATAGCAGTGACCTTTACAGAAAACAAGGTGAAATGTTGATGTGTACTCAGAAACAGTTTGAGGTGAACTATCCATGTACTGTGTTTATGGTAACTTCAGTAATCAGATTACATTCTCAATTAGCTCACCACCACCAGGGACTAAAACAAAGACAACATCTCACAGTTGGTTTAAAGAAAATTGTATTTGCATATTATACACGTACAAAGTCAGTATAGTGAGCAGTTGTTTCTTCAACAAAGCTGGTTCTGTTGTTCTGGTGGAATTTGGAGATTTCATGGAGCAATCATCTCTACTTGAATAACAAGATGAAGGAGAGTCTGTCTCCTTCTGTCTGGATTCATTGGATAGAGATAGGTTCATATATTGAAACTAACAAAGCAATGTATGTCATAGATGGATGCTTTTGTTACCACTCTCTTTGTAAAAGGTTGTATGGAGCATGTATGGGGGGGCACAGTATGTTAGGTTGTGATTAGATTTAGATTAGCTTTGTCTCAGATGTTATTCATGCTTTGTACATCTTTTTCAATTAAATGTACTAAAATATAAAACACATAGAAGACCACTTGGAAGACAATAACAAACCTTTTAGAGAGCTTAACAAATCTGTATGGATGCTTTTGTTACCACTCTCTTTGTAAAGGGTTGTATGGAGCATGTATGGGGGGGGGGAGTATGTTAGATTGTGATTGGTGGAGAGATGGTTCTATTGTTGTCTTTGGCCAATCATTCAAAACAGTTAATGGTTCCACCCCAGACTCTCTAGTATAAGAAGAGTTGGTACTGGTCATTTTTTCCACAGCTCCTCCAGGATATCATTTCTGACCAGACTGTGGACTCCAGACTTCAGGTGAAGATGAACTCTCTCAACCTCAACTCTGCTCAACAGGAGGGAAACAAAGACCTTGGTATGTTACTTACTCTCCCTCCTTTTTCGTTTCCTCCCGTTCGGACACATTGTTCTGTGTTCTGACATATGTGTCATGTTTGTGTTGCTTTTCCTTTCAAGTAAAACAAGTCTCAATATTTTTTTAATTCTCAAACTTAATGTTGACCTGTAGTTTTGATGTGAGTTAGATTTAGATAATTTATTATTTGTCTCACAGTTCCTTCAACCACATATTCACTATATGATGCTAAGACTTTATTGTATTACATAAGTTTTAAGTAACAGCTTAATACCTTTATATATTTAGTCATGCAATTAACATTGAAAATAGCATTACCTAAAAGCTTGCAATGTGTTGTTGATAAGTTGTTGTGAGCTTGTAGAGCGGTTATTTTAGCCACATTTGGAAATATGATTATTATTTGTAATAAGGTTTTAAAGTAATTGTTAGTTGGCTACTTCCCCAACACAATGTGGGGATATTATTTATTTGCACAACACATTTGTAAGTTGTTAATTGTGGACATTAACTACTTGCCCTGCAATTTTGTGTATGTGAAGTACCTCTAAACAATACTTACTTTGTCTTTGTTTCCAATCCAGTGTTGCATCATCAGTCTGGCTTCCCTGTCCTACCAGAGGTGAATGATCAAAGAAGATTGGCTAAGCCGAAACTACACTTTTGTGATCAGTGTGGAAAACACTTCTCTAGATTGTCCAACCTTAAAATACACCAGAGAATTCACACAGGAGAGAAACCTTATGGATGTGATCAGTGTGGACAACACTTCTCCAAAATGCACAACCTTAAAAGCCACAAGAGAATTCACACTGGAGAGAAATCATATGGATGTGATCAGTGTGGAAAACACTTCTCTGAAATGAAGAGCCTTAAAAGCCACAAGAGAATTCACACTGGAGCGAAACCCTATGGATGTGATCAATGTGGAAAACACTTCTCTGACATGTCCAACTTTAAAAAACACCAGAGAATTCACACTGGAGAGAAACCATATGGTTGTGATCAGTGTGGACAACACTTTTCAAAAATGGACCACCTTAAAAGCCACCAGAGCATTCACACTGGTGAGAAACCCTATGGATGTGATCAGTGTGGACAACACTTCTCCAAAATGCACCACCTTAAAAGCCACAAGAGAATTCACACTGGAGAGAAATCATATGGATGTGATCAGTGTGGAAAACACTTCTCTGAAATGAAGAGCCTTAAAAGCCACAAGAGAATTCACACTGGAGAGAAACCCTATGGATGTGATCAGTGTGGACAACACTTTTCAAAAATGGACCACCTTAAAAGCCACCAGAGCATTCACACTGGTGAGAAACCCTATGGATGTGATCAGTGTGGACAACACTTCTCCAAAATGCACCACCTTAAAAGCCACAAGAGAATTCACACTGGAGAGAAATCATATGGATGTGATCAGTGTGGAAAACACTTCTCTGAAATGAAGAGCCTTAAAAGCCACAAGAGAATTCACACTGGAGAGAAACCCTATGGATGTGATCAATGTGGAAAACACTTCTCTGACATGTCCAACTTTAAAAAACACCAGAGAATTCACACTGGAGAGAAACCATATGGTTGTGATCAGTGTGGACAACACTTTTCAAAAATGGACCACCTTAAAAGCCACCAGAGCATTCACACTGGTGAGAAACCCTATGGATGTGATCAGTGTGGACAACACTTCTCCAAAATGCACCACCTTAAAAGCCACAAGAGAATTCACACTGGAGAGAAATCATATGGATGTGATCAGTGTGGAAAACACTTCTCTGACATGTCCAACTTTAAAAAACACCAGAGAATTCACACTGGAGAGAAACCCATGTGATCAGTTTGGAAAAGCTTTTACTCAATCAAATGCTTTAGAAGTTCACAAGGTTGTACACACTGGATTTAAACTGTTCCCATGTGGTAAGTGTGGAAAGAGACTACTTCAAGACACAGAAAATGTCATGAGCGCACACATATGAAAGATACATCTGATTAGTGTCAACAGTAAAACAACAGCTTCAATATAGACGATGAGAAACATCAGCACATCTGCATTACCAAGTGTAACATGATGATCAATTATAGTATTTTTTAAACAATTGTTTGATGGCTAAACTATCATAAACACATTACATGTATATGAGCATGTTGATTCACACACATAGAAGACCACTTGGAAGACAATAACAAACCTTGTACCAGTAGAGAACATAGCATTTTAGCCAACATAATAATAAGGGATGCTGTCCCTTCACTACACCAGGTGCCCGACAACATTTATATAGCAACTACTAATATGACACAGAGGCGGTTCGAGCTTGAAACGTATAACAACGAATATGTGTAACAGTTCTAAATGGGTTAAAGCAAAAAGTTTACGCTCTATATTACGATAGCAATCATTGCTTTAGAGCGGTGCTTCCCAAAGTTATTAGGGGATTATCGTCTTTATGATTTTTATTCAACATTAGTATCAGGATGTAGTAAATGTAGTTACAGGTACAATAAGACTCATGCCTTTTTCTTTTTTTTCTTACGTACAGGAACAGACATTACAATACAATTCACATAACGTTTAACACTCAGCTGGTTCAGAGTACAAGGCTGGTTCAGTTCGACACAACATTCAATTTTCCCTGTACCCTCCCTCCCTCCCTCATGGGTCTTTAGTCACCGTTCATTTCACCACGTGGAAAAAAGAAAGAAAAAAATCAGCAAAGTCCACAACAAGCTCTAGAGGGAAAAAAAAAGAAAAGGGAACATAACCTAAGAATGCTCCTTTCCCCTTTTTCTCTCCCTCTCCCCTCCTCCCCAACAGAGAACAAAATAGACGAAGGTAGGAAGACAGAGTGACGGTGTGAGGGACAGGTGGGGGGGGGGGTCTCCAGATCAGTGGAGGGGTTTTGTCACAGGCAACCCTATGTGGCATCAGGGAGTCTTGTCAGATTAGTAAAATAGGTTATTATGGTACCCCAGGCGGACATAAATCCACCTGGTGATCCTCTTAAGTCAAATTTAATTTTCTCTAGTTTCAGGAATAACATTACATCTTTCAGCCATAGATCTGGTTTCGGGGCACATGGAGATTTCCACTCTAGGAGGATTTTCCTCCGTGCCAGCAGTGTAAGAAATTCTGTGATAATTTATTGATCTTTGGGCAGGACCCCAAAGATAGCAGTTACAGAGCTGGGCTGTAAGCTAATGTTAAACATTTGTGATACGTGTCTAAATATGGTAACCCAATAACTCTCCAGTCAAGGACAAGACCAAAACATATGAGTTAAATTTGCCGGGGATGTATGGCATCTATCACAGCTGTCATCCACAGTATATATATTCTAGACAGTTTGGCTTTGCTA
This sequence comes from Gymnoscopelus braueri, assembly GCF_963280865.1. Taxonomy (NCBI): domain Eukaryota; kingdom Metazoa; phylum Chordata; class Actinopteri; order Myctophiformes; family Myctophidae; genus Gymnoscopelus; species Gymnoscopelus braueri. The sequence continues at coordinate 49,302 of NW_027660667.1, read as the reverse complement.
TAATGAGAGCGGTGTAAGACTTTGAGTTGTATCAAGCTAAGTCGAGCACACGAGGCACTGCCATTCACTCGGATCTGAGCTTGGTTCCAGATATCGTCTGTGATGGATTCCCCAAGTTCCCCCTCCCACCCTGCTTTAATTCCATCCAGAGAGGTGACCCTTAAAGAGGATATAATGTTATAAATAGAAGACATGAGGCCCTTTACCTGCTTGGGAGCATCCAAGATAGACTCCACCCCTGATCTGGCCGGAATATTAGGGAATGAGGGATTATATGTTCTGACAAAGTTGCGAATTTGAAAATATCTAAACAGGTGAGTATTTGGGAGTTCGTATTTAGTTGCCAATTCCCAGAAGTTAGCAAAAATTCCATCAATGTATAAATCCTTTAGTTTGGAGAACTGCCACATAGAGTAACCTGGGTCTGTTCTTGCCGGGGCAAATAGGTGGTTGTTATTTATAGGGCTATAGAGGGATATTTCACGGAGGCCAAAGAAGGTTCTGAATTGGGACCATATCCGCAGTGTGCTTAAAACAATGGAATTGGAAGATTGCTGATTAGGAGAAATAGGCAATTTAGTGGTGATTAAGGCCAATAAAGATGTATTGGGACAGGAATTTGCTTCAATTTGACACCAGTCCAGATCAGGGTTGTGGGCCCAACAAGTGATTTTAGAGATGTTAGCAGCCCAATAATAATACTTCAAATTAGGCAGGGCAAGACCACCGTCATCTCTGTTTCTCTGTAGGTATTCCTTCTTTAATCTTGGAGTTTTACCTCCCCATATAAAGGATGAGAGTAATGTATCAAGTTTACAAAAAAAGGATCTGGGGATAAAAACCAGCAGAGCTTGAAATAAATACAGAAAACGGGGCAGAACATTCATCTTAATACAATTTACTCTCCCTGCCAGAGATATATTGATAATTCCCCATCTATGTAGGTCCAATTTAAGTTTATCAACAAGGGGTAACAAATTATCTCTAAACAGCTCATCTAGAGTCCTACGGATGTGTACCCTCAGGTATTTAAAGCCAGAATCTGAGGTGCGAAAGGGCAGTGATCTATCTGGAATATGACGGGCCAAGTTATTTACTGGGAAACATTCACTTTTATTATAATTTAATCTGTAGCCAGAGAAGGTACCAAATCTGTTCAACAGCTCAATGATCTTTGGGGCGGTAGAAACTGGGTCGGATATGAATATCAATAAGTCATCTGCGTACAGAGAGAGTTTGTATTCCATTCCCCATCTACGGATTCCCTGAATAAAAGGGGCTGTCTTTAGGGCGATAGAGAGAGGCTCAATTGCAAGAGCAAACAGTAGGGGGCTTGCTGGGCAACCTTGTCTACAGCCTCTTGAGAGTGTGAGCATCTGAGAGTTCATCCCATTGGTGACAACAGAGGCTTTTGGGGCTGAGTAGAGAAGCGAAATCAAAGAACTAAACTTCTTGAGAACCTCAAGTAAGTAACCCTACTCAACACTTGTGCTATTGATGGAGTCCACACGTTTCAGAAGTTAGTCTATTTATTTACCTTTGAGTAATATCATAGTTACAAAACAAGGATTAAAGATGAGATATTGAGATGAGCTATTGGCCTCCTTTTTGAGGAGGACAATATCTCATAATACACGCCTGTATTATGAGATACCACTTTTGATCACCCAGGATGTTAATGGTGAACCAGCCCATCAACACCTAAGATTCATTGAAATGCAAAGTTTGACCAGGTCTATGCAGACGGATGACTGTTCTGTACAAAACAACAACAGTCCTGTACACAGCTGGTGTTCAACAAACAGAAGATGTAGAGACTATCGTTTCAGTTTTTATTTTATTTTATGTTATGTATTTTATATTGTTAATAGTTGTTTTCAGGTTTTTAATACCTGTTCAAAGCTGAGAGCTTTAGAGGTTACTGCTTTATTAGTTTGTGTTTTTTTAATAATGCCAGTGGGTGCGTGACATTTTCACTACATCCATTGTTTCAAATTGCATTTGAAAAACTCTGGCTGCCGCATTTTGAACGAGTTGTAGTCTGTCGGTTGTTTTCTTTGGCAGGCCAGAGAAAAGTCCATTGCAGTAATCCAGCCAAGAATATACATTTCATTCTCAATCTTACATTGTATTTCATTGTAATTTGACCTGTAGTTTATTTGCTGTAGATTAGATTGAGATCATTTAAGTTTTGCCTCACTCTCTGTACCCCTGTAGTTCAGATTTAGTCACAAGCTCTTGTTAAAATGACCCCTGGCTAATACACCTTATATGCCTTAATACATTATAATTGCCATCTATAACTAAAATTAAAAGTTAAAAACACCTTAAATATTGTATTGTATACCACTTTTGATCACCCAGAATTCAAATGGTGAACCGGCCCATACACCATTTATTTGTTGCCACTTTTACTGCTATTTAGCACCATTTACAGTATATCTACCGGTAGTGTGAGATAGGATCTACTGGTCCACAAATTTCAACATAAAGTTGATGATGAAATTGACCACTTCTGTAACTGCTCACTTCTCTCTTATTTTATCTTTTTTAATCACTTTCCTCCCATAACGTAAAAAAAAGGCAAGTAGAGTCAAAATATGAAATCGTTTCATAAGGCATTAGTGCAGTACAATACTGGTTTGTAAAACAGACCGTAGGGGTCTCGCCCTATAGATTGTCATGCTGGGGCCCTTTAATTTGTATTTATTTTATTGTATTTATTTGATTGACAGATGAGCTTTCACTACTTATCATTATTATTATTTCTTTAATCACAAATATGAGGGCCGCTGTAATTAAAGGGGAATTTTGGACCACAGTTTTCTTACCTTTTCTATGATGTTATGATATCCTAGGATGAATGGTACAGTAGAAAAAAATCATAACTCCATCCCGGGTCCACCATAGCTAAAAACACACGCCAATAGGCCTTGCGCTAGATCACATATTTTGATATATTTTTTTGTGAGATTTGACGTCTCGCTAGACGAGATTGAAATCTCAAGATTGAAATCTCAAGATTGAAATCTCAAGATTGAAATCTCAAGATTGAAATCTCGTCTAGCGAGACTTCCGGTGGAGGCTGACTTTTGTTTTCAGTCCATCCATGACATGAAGTTGGTGATAAAATGTACCACTTCTGTAACTTAGTCATACTTCTCCTTTGTCTTCAGTTTTCTCCCATAAAGTGAAAAAAATATGTTTCATAAGCCTGTGCAGTATCATACTGTATGGTTTGCAAAACAGACCTAAAATCTACAATTTACAATTTAGGCTAAATCCAGAGTGATTTACAATAAACAAGGTAAACAAAAATGCATAGAGCAGTGGTTCTCAAACTTTTTCATGTCAAGGACCCCCAAAATTATATGTATTTGGCCGCGGACCCCCATGTCAAAATATTCAGTTCCAGGGACCCCCAAAAGTGAAGATTTGAATTGCAAATGTTTGCTTTACAAATATTATATTCAAAGATTTGCAAAAATGTTCACGATTTTTCAAAAATAGCAGATCTACAAGCTCATAGCGCGGCACTCGGTGCAGCTTGTAGATCTGATATTTTTTAATAGCCAAAGTATAAAAGGTTAAAGTGGTTCAAATGATTGTGCCCCCCCAAGGACCCCTGGGGGTCCCCGGACCCCACTTTGAGAACCAACGGCATAGAGACAGTGTAGTGCCTCAGTAATAGGATCATAGGTCAACCAAGAACTTAGCTTCAGTCTAAACAGTGCAATATCAAAGAAATAAATGACCTGTACATTGAAACTATACGAACTATAGGAAATTACATTCTAACCTTCGCATAAGACTGCATGGTCGTCAAGGCTAGGTCAAGTGCTACAGGCTAAAGTGGAGTCTGAGGTGTCTTCAGATTATGTTGTTTATACCTAGGCCAAATAGCCTAGGTATAAAATAGGGCTAAAGTGGTTAATGTATGTTTTATAATGTAATAATTTGTATCTGCAAAGTAACTAGTAACTAAAGCTTTCAAATAATTGTAGTGGAGTAAAAGTATATATTTGCCTCTGAGATGTAGTGGAGTAGAAGTAAAAGTACTGATAATTGGAAATACTCCAGGAAAGTAAAAGTACCTCAAAATTGTACATAAGTACAGTACTTGAGTAAATGTACTTAGTTACTTTACACCACTGAGTATACTTGAACACAATGAAAACTTACTTTTCAAGATTTTAAAGAAAAGTAATTTCATAGCATATAGCCTATCTTTTTAAAAGGTCTGGTGAAATGAAAAATACGTTTTTCACACCTTTAGAGCATATATGTGGTCATCATATGGGCATGCCCAACAATAGATGCCAAAAGAATTTGGGAAATCCATTTTTGTGTATTTTTATATCAAAAGTCCATAACAAAACAATCTTAATTACTTCCTATAAACGAAAACGTGCTGCGTGATGACATAGATGTCATGAATATAAATGAATATTGATTTCGTTCACCTGTGTGATTCCCATAGCTGCACGTTACTTCAAACACAGCTGATTTTAATTACAGAACTACTCTCCGTTTTGAATCTCATTCCAGATGACGTCCAGACGGTTCATTACTCATTTTAAACTTAATCTGCACACTAAAATATTGTAATGCGGGAACAAATGCCAGCCTATCCCCAGCATCTGTGTTGCTGTCAGCCTCTTGTGTGTGCTGCTGAGTATAATGTGTTCGTATTGGCTCTCGCGCACAGCAGGTTCTGATGTGTATCGGTTCAGCCCGCTGACCGCCTTTTTGGGGAGGTTGTTGTGACCCGTGGCGGGTGGTTTGAATGGCGTCTGGCAGCGACAGTGACGAGTACAGGGAACTGAAACAGACACTGCGGTCCGGTATAGCTGATAAGACTAGAGAGCCCTGGCAGATCATAAGTGACAAGAAGGAATTGCGCGACATACTAAGAGAAGAGGACTCAAGGAGAAATGGAAATAAAAAGACTAGCGAGCCCAGGCAGTTGGACTCGGGCCGCGAAGTCCAAAAGGAGAAAGAAAAGTTGAATGTTGACAAAAAAAGGAGGAGAAATAATACAACAAGTTCAGAAAGTGATGGCAGTGGAGAGGAAACATTTGTGGTTGGAATGAAATCTGAGGGTTTAAGAAATGGGGTCTTCAGAGATCCACACGGGGTAGGCAAGTATATAGAAGGAAAAGTTGGAAAGATAAGTGAAATAAGGGTAACAAGGAGCGGATTGGTCATTATTACGTGTAGAACAGAACAGCAATTGGAAGACATCTTGGGGATCACAGAGTTTGAGGACATTCATGTAAGATGTTTTCGACTAGGAGCAAAACCAAGGAAGAGGGGAGTGATTAGTGGGGTGCCACTGGCACTAGATAGTGAGGCTTTTCTTCACATTGAAGGTGTGTGTGAAGCCAGGAGAATGACAAGGAGGAGAGAGGGGATAAGGGAGGACAGCAAATTAGTTTGTTTGACATTTGAAGAGGAGCTACCGGAGAGAGTATATATGGACTACGTAAGCTACAGAGTAAGGCCGTTTGAAGAAGCACCATTGCGGTGCTTTTGCTGTCAAGAATATGGGCATGTGGCAGCAGTATGCAGAGGAAAAAGTAGGTGTAAGACATGTGGAAAGGAAAACTGTGGGGGGGATTGTGACAAAGAGCAGGGGCAGCCAAAGTGTGTGAACTGTGAAGGGAGCCATCACACGGGAGCAACGCAATGCCCTAAAAGGGCTAAGGAAGTGGAGGTGAAAAGGATGAGGAATAAGGAAAATGGAATGACTTATGCCGATGCTGTCCTTTTGTTATGCTGTATTGTCTTTGTGGAACATGTCCTACCAACATGTTGCTGCAGATAGAAATAAACAAATCTCAAAATATGTTTTGTTCTCAATCTTATTCTTTGTTTCACAGTAATTTGACCTGTAGATTAGATTATTTCTGTTTTGTCTCAGAGGTTGTTCATGCTTTGTGCATTTTACCGTTATTTAAATATGGCTATAGATTTTGATTAGTTTTGTCTCAAATTTAATTTACACACATAGAAGACCACTTGGAAGACAATAACAAACCTTGTACCAGTAGAGAACATAGCATTTTAGCCAACATAATAATAAGGGATGCTGTCCCTTCACTACACCAGGTGCCCGACAACATTTATATAGCAACTACTAATATGACACAGAGGCGGTTCGAGCTTGAAACGTATAACAACGAATATGTGTAACAGTTCTAAATGGGTTAAAGCAAAAAGTTTACGCTCTATATTACGATAGCAATCATTGCTTTAGAGCGGTGCTTCCCAAAGTGATTAGGGGATTATCCTCTTTATGATTTTTATTCAACATTAGTATCAGGATGTAGTAAATGTAGTTACAGGTACAATAAGACTCATGCCTTTTTCTTTTTTTTCTTACGTACAGGAACAGACATTACAATACAATTCACATAACGTTTAACACTCAGCTGGTTCAGAGTACAAGGCTGGTTCAGTTCGACACAACATTCAATTTTCCCTGTACCCTCCCTCCCTCATGGGTCTTTAGTCACCGTTCATTTCACCACGTGGAAAAAAGAAAGAAAAAAATCAGCAAAGTCCACAACAAGCTCTAGAGGGAAAAAAAAGAAAAGGGAACATAACCTAAGAATGCTCCTTTCCCCTTTTTCTCTCCCTCTCCCCTCCTCCCCAACAGAGAACAAAATAGACGAAGGTAGGAAGACAGAGTGACGGTGTGAGGGACAGGTGGGGGGGGGGGGTCTCCAGATCAGTGGAGGGGTTTTGTCACAGGCAACCCTATGTGGCATCAGGGAGTCTTGTCAGATTAGTAAAATAGGTTATTATGGTACCCCAGGCGGACATAAATCCACCTGGTGATCCTCTTAAGTCAAATTTAATTTTCTCTAGTTTCAGGAATAACATTACATCTTTCAGCCATAGATCTGGTTTCGGGGCACATGGAGATTTCCACTCTAGGAGGATTTTCCTCCGTGCCAGCAGTGTAAGAAATTCTGTGATAATTTATTGATCTTTGGGCAGGACCCCAAAGATAGCAGTTACAGAGCTGGGCTGTAAGCTAATGTTAAACATTTGTGATACGTGTCTAAATATGGTAACCCAATAACTCTCCAGTCAAGGACAAGACCAAAACATATGAGTTAAATTTGCCGGGGATGTATGGCATCTATCACAGCTGTCATCCACAGTATATATATTCTAGACAGTTTGGCTTTGCTATAATGAGAGCGGTGTAAGACTTTGAGTTGTATCAAGCTAAGTCGAGCACACGAGGCACTGCCATTCACTCGGATCTGAGCTTGGTTCCAGATATCGTCTGTGATGGATTCCCCAAGTTCCCCCTCCCACCCTGCTTTAATTCCATCCAGAGAGGTGACCCTTAAAGAGGATATAATGTTATAAATAGAAGACATGAGGCCCTTTACCTGCCTGGGAGCATCCAAGATAGACTCCACCCCTGATCTGGCCGGAATATTAGGGAATGAGGGATTATATGTTCTGACAAAGTTGCGAATTTGAAAATATCTAAACAGGTGAGTATTTGGGAGTTCGTATTTAGTTGCCAATTCCCAGAAGTTAGCAAAAATTCCATCAATGTATAAATCCTTTAGTTTGGAGAACTGCCACATAGAGTAACCTGGGTCTGTTCTTGCCGGGGCAAATAGGTGGTTGTTATTTATAGGGCTATAGAGGGATATTTCACGGAGGCCAAAGAAGGTTCTGAATTGGGACCATATCCGCAGTGTGCTTAAAACAATGGGATTGGAAGATTGCTGATTAGGAGAAATAGGCAATTTAGTGGTGATTAAGGCCAATAAAGATGTATTGGGACAGGAATTTGCTTCAATTTGACACCAGTCCAGATCAGGGTTGTGGGCCCAACAAGTGATTTTAGAGATGTTAGCAGCCCAATAATAATACTTCAAATTAGGCAGGGCAAGACCACCGTCATCTCTGTTTCTCTGTAGGTATTCCTTCTTTAATCTTGGAGTTTTACCTCCCCATATAAAGGATGAGAGTAATGTATCAAGTTTACAAAAAAAGGATCTGGGGATAAAAACCAGCAGAGCTTGAAATAAATACAGAAAACGGGGCAGAACATTCATCTTAATACAATTTACTCTCCCTGCCAGAGATATATTGATAATTCCCCATCTATGTAGGTCCAATTTAAGTTTATCAACAAGGGGTAACAAATTATCTCTAAACAGCTCATCTAGAGTCCTACGGATGTGTACCCTCAGGTATTTAAAGCCAGAATCTGAGGTGCGAAAGGGCAGTGATCTATCTGGAATATGACGGGCCAAGTTATTTACTGGGAAACATTCACTTTTATTATAATTTAATCTGTAGCCAGAGAAGGTACCAAATCTGTTCAACAGCTCAATGATCTTTGGGGCGGTAGAAACTGGGTCGGATATGAATATCAATAAGTCATCTGCGTACAGAGAGAGTTTGTATTCCATTCCCCATCTACGGATTCCCTGAATAAAAGGGGCTGTCTTTAGGGCGATAGAGAGAGGCTCAATTGCAAGAGCAAACAGTAGGGGGCTTGCTGGGCAACCTTGTCTACAGCCTCTTGAGAGTGTGAGCATCTGAGAGTTCATCCCATTGGTGACAACAGAGGCTTTTGGGGCTGAGTAGAGAAGCGAAATCAAAGAACCAGGTTGGAACCAAAACTAAACTTCTTGAGAACCTCAAGTAAGTAACCCCACTCAACCCTATCGAAGACTTTCTCCGCATCCAGGGAGACCACCACCTCGGGGGTCTCCGAGGATGCGGGAGAGAGAATAACATTAAGGAGACGGCGAATATGATTAGGGGATTAGGTCCATGACTAGAACAGGATTACACACAACCTTGGGCTTTTCTTTCAGCTTTATTTTACATTTAAATGACGGCAGGACATGCAGAATGGTTAGTGACCTTTACAGAAAGAAAATAAAATTTATATTTTACTTTTCAAAGTCAGAGTGCAGTGGTCTCCCATTACTTGTTGAGACTTCTCAAAGTCCATGAAGTGAAATGTCCTTGCGCCAAATACATTGTACATCTTCACTTGTGCTATTGATGGAGTCCACACGTTTCAGAAGTTAGTCTATTTATTTACCTTTGAGTAATATCATAGTTACAAAACAAGGATTAAAGATGAGATATTGAGATGAGCTATTGGCCTCCTTTTTGAGGAGGACAATATCTCATAATACACGCCTGTATTATGAGATACCACTTTTGATCACCCAGGATGTTAATGGTGAACCAGCCCATCAACACCTAAGATTCATTGAAATGCAAAGTTTGACCAGGTCTATGCAGACGGATGACTGTTCTGTACAAAACAACAACAGTCCTGTACACAGCTGGTGTTCAACAAACAGAAGATGTAGAGACTATCGTTTCAGTTTTTATTTTATTTTATGTTATGTATTTTATATTGTTAATAGTTGTTTTCAGGTTTTTAATACCTGTTCAAAGCTGAGAGCTTTAGAGGTTACTGCTTTATTAGTTTGTGTTTTTTTAATAATGCCAGTGGGTGCGTGACATTTTCACTACATCCATTGTTTCAAATTGCATTTGAAAAACTCTGGCTGCCGCATTTTGAACGAGTTGTAGTCTGTCGGTTGTTTTCTTTGGCAGGCCAGAGAAAAGTCCATTGCAGTAATCCAGCCAAGAATATACATTTCATTCTCAATCTTACATTGTATTTCATTGTAATTTGACCTGTAGTTTATTTGCTGTAGATTAGATTGAGATCATTTAAGTTTTGCCTCACTCTCTGTACCCCTGTAGTTCAGATTTAGTCACAAGCTCTTGTTAAAATGACCCCTGGCTAATACACCTTATATGCCTTAATACATTATAATTGCCATCTATAACTAAAATTAAAAGTTAAAAACACCTTAAATATTGTATTGTATACCACTTTTGATCACCCAGAATTCAAATGGTGAACCGGCCCATACACCATTTATTTGTTGCCACTTTTACTGCTATTTAGCACCATTTACAGTATATCTACCGGTAGTGTGAGATAGGATCTACTGGTCCACAAATTTCAACATAAAGTTGATGATGAAATTGACCACTTCTGTAACTGCTCACTTCTCTCTTATTTTATCTTTTTTAATCACTTTCCTCCCATAACGTAAAAAAAAGGCAAGTAGAGTCAAAATATGAAATCGTTTCATAAGGCATTAGTGCAGTACAATACTGGTTTGTAAAACAGACCGTAGGGGTCTCGCCCTATAGATTGTCATGCTGGGGCCCTTTAATTTGTATTTATTTTATTGTATTTATTTGATTGACAGATGAGCTTTCACTACTTATCATTATTATTATTTCTTTAATCACAAATATGAGGGCCGCTGTAATTAAAGGGGAATTTTGGACCACAGTTTTCTTACCTTTTCTATGATGTTATGATATCCTAGGATGAATGGTACAGTAGAAAAAAATCATAACTCCATCCCGGGTCCACCATAGCTAAAAACACACGCCAATAGGCCTTGCGCTAGATCACATATTTTGATATATTTTTTTGTGAGATTTGACGTCTCGCTAGACGAGATTGAAATCTCAAGATTGAAATCTCAAGATTGAAATCTCAAGATTGAAATCTCAAGATTGAAATCTCAAGAAAGATTGAAATCTCAAGATTGAAATCTCAAGATTGAAATCTCGTCTAGCGAGACTTCCGGTGGAGGCTGACTTTTGTTTTCAGTCCATCCATGACATGAAGTTGGTGATAAAATGTACCACTTCTGTAACTTAGTCATACTTCTCCTTTGTCTTCAGTTTTCTCCCATAAAGTGAAAAAAATATGTTTCATAAGCCTGTGCAGTATCATACTGTATGGTTTGCAAAACAGACCTAAAATCTACAATTTACAATTTAGGCTAAATCCAGAGTGATTTACAATAAACAAGGTAAACAAAAATGCATAGAGCAGTGGTTCTCAAACTTTTTCATGTCAAGGACCCCCAAAATTATATGTATTTGGCCGCGGACCCCCATGTCAAAATATTCAGTTCCAGGGACCCCCAAAAGTGAAGATTTGAATTGCAAATGTTTGCTTTACAAATATTATATTCAAAGATTTGCAAAAATGTTCACGATTTTTCAAAAATAGCAGATCTACAAGCTCATAGCGCGGCACTCGGTGCAGCTTGTAGATCTGATATTTTTTAATAGCCAAAGTATAAAAGGTTAAAGTGGTTCAAATGATTGTGCCCCCCCAAGGACCCCTGGGGGTCCCCGGACCCCACTTTGAGAACCAACGGCATAGAGACAGTGTAGTGCCTCAGTAATAGGATCATAGGTCAACCAAGAACTTAGCTTCAGTCTAAACAGTGCAATATCAAAGAAATAAATGACCTGTACATTGAAACTATACGAACTATAGGAAATTACATTCTAACCTTCGCATAAGACTGCATGGTCGTCAAGGCTAGGTCAAGTGCTACAGGCTAAAGTGGAGTCTGAGGTGTCTTCAGATTATGTTGTTTATACCTAGGCCAAATAGCCTAGGTATAAAATAGGGCTAAAGTGGTTAATGTATGTTTTATAATGTAATAATTTGTATCTGCAAAGTAACTAGTAACTAAAGCTTTCAAATAATTGTAGTGGAGTAAAAGTATATATTTGCCTCTGAGATGTAGTGGAGTAGAAGTAAAAGTACTGATAATTGGAAATACTCCAGGAAAGTAAAAGTACCTCAAAATTGTACATAAGTACAGTACTTGAGTAAATGTACTTAGTTACTTTACACCACTGAGTATACTTGAACACAATGAAAACTTACTTTTCAAGATTTTAAAGAAAAGTAATTTCATAGCATATAGCCTATCTTTTTAAAAGGTCTGGTGAAATGAAAAATACGTTTTTCACACCTTTAGAGCATATATGTGGTCATCATATGGGCATGCCCAACAATAGATGCCAAAAGAATTTGGGAAATCCATTTTTGTGTATTTTTATATCAAAAGTCCATAACAAAACAATCTTAATTACTTCCTATAAACGAAAACGTGCTGCGTGATGACATAGATGTCATGAATATAAATGAATATTGATTTCGTTCACCTGTGTGATTCCCATAGCTGCACGTTACTTCAAACGCAGCTGATTTTAATTACAGAACTACTCTCCGTTTTGAATCTCATTCCAGATGACGTCCAGACGGTTCATTACTCATTTTAAACTTAATCTGCACACTAAAATATTGTAATGCGGGAACAAATGCCAGCCTATCCCCAGCATCTGTGTTGCTGTCAGCCTCTTGTGTGTGCTGCTGAGTATAATGTGTTCGTATTGGCTCTCGCGCACAGCAGGTTCTGATGTGTATCGGTTCAGCCCGCTGACCGCCTTTTTGGGGAGGTTGTTGTGACCCGTGGCGGGTGGTTTGAATGGCGTCTGGCAGCGACAGTGACGAGTACAGGGAACTGAAACAGACACTGCGGTCCGGTATAGCTGATAAGACTAGAGAGCCCTGGCAGATCATAAGTGACAAGAAGGAATTGCGCGACATACTAAGAGAAGAGGACTCAAGGAGAAATGGAAATAAAAAGACTAGCGAGCCCAGGCAGTTGGACTCGGGCCGCGAAGTCCAAAAGGAGAAAGAAAAGTTGAATGTTGACAAAAAAAGGAGGAGAAATAATACAACAAGTTCAGAAAGTGATGGCAGTGGAGAGGAAACATTTGTGGTTGGAATGAAATCTGAGGGTTTAAGAAATGGGGTCTTCAGAGATCCACACGGGGTAGGCAAGTATATAGAAGGAAAAGTTGGAAAGATAAGTGAAATAAGGGTAACAAGGAGCGGATTGGTCATTATTACGTGTAGAACAGAACAGCAATTGGAAGACATCTTGGGGATCACAGAGTTTGAGGACATTCATGTAAGATGTTTTCGACTAGGAGCAAAACCAAGGAAGAGGGGAGTGATTAGTGGGGTGCCACTGGCACTAGATAGTGAGGCTTTTCTTCACATTGAAGGTGTGTGTGAAGCCAGGAGAATGACAAGGAGGAGAGAGGGGATAAGGGAGGACAGCAAATTAGTTTGTTTGACATTTGAAGAGGAGCTACCGGAGAGAGTATATATGGACTACGTAAGCTACAGAGTAAGGCCGTTTGAAGAAGCACCATTGCGGTGCTTTTGCTGTCAAGAATATGGGCATGTGGCAGCAGTATGCAGAGGAAAAAGTAGGTGTAAGACATGTGGAAAGGAAAACTGTGGGGGGGATTGTGACAAAGAGCAGGGGCAGCCAAAGTGTGTGAACTGTGAAGGGAGCCATCACACGGGAGCAACGCAATGCCCTAAAAGGGCTAAGGAAGTGGAGGTGAAAAGGATGAGGAATAAGGAAAATGGAATGACTTATGCCGATGCTGTCAAGAGACTGGAGCTGGAGGGGAAGGAACGCGGGGCAGAGCAAAAAGAACCGGAGGGGGGAAGTAATGGAGAGGAGATGAGCATGTACTTTAACAAAAAGAGATTTTTGGCTTTCATTGCTATGGTGGTGAACTGTGCAGTGGAAATAACACGAAAGTCAGAGAGGATTAAAATGGTGTTGGACGCAGCTAGGAGGTTCTTAGATGTGGCAGGTATAAGTGCTGAAGACCTGGACAATACTCTCAGAGAGGGTTTTGAGGAAACTCAGTCAATTGTGGCTGAGAAATAGAGCAGAAATGTTAGCAAGGGGATAAGTTGGTTGGGCACTATAAATAATTTGCACTGAGAAGAATATGTGATATATTCCCGAACTGTGGAGGGCAGCATTACACGCGATAGTGTACAGCCTGCCGGAAACTTAAAAGAAGAAGAAGAAGAAGACTGCCTTTTTGAGTTACCACGAAACCACGGACTGACAACTCAAAGACTGTATTAGTTATTCTGAGTTTACAAACATTTACCTGTAGGCTACTGCGTTGTTGTGCTGTAAACCCGCAGTTCCGCCAAGTAAACAAAGTACTGGATATCGTTGTTGTGGCATTATTTACCACTCGCCTCCACCATCAGAAATATTCTGTTGTTGTGATGGAATTTGGAGCAATCATGGAGCAATCCTCTTAGTGGCTCTACTTGAATAACAAGATGAAGGAGACAGACTCATTGCAGATGAGGACATTAAGTATTACATTCTAATATATTGGATCATTTTCCAATACAGTGTGTGTCTTGGTTTTTGCTGTGGCCAAGAGCCTGGTCATTACAAACATCTTTATGAACTGTTTAGTTAACAGCTGTGATGTACAATGAACACTATAAGCCCAATATAGCAAGCACTTGCCCTTCACCACACCATGTTGTATTGTTCTGAAGGAATTTAGAGCAATCATGTACAAAGGAGGTTTCTATAGGAATTTGAATGGCCTTGAAAGTGTCTTAATGGCTCTGCTTGAATAACAAGATGGAGTTGAGAGACTCTCTTTCACACATGAAGACATAGAGTTGTTTAACATGTAAATGACAGCAGGGCATGCATAATGAATAGCAGTGACCTTTACAAAATCAAAGATAGTTTGTGAAGTGGTCCCTCAATACTTCTCAAGGATTCCAAGTCCATAAAGTATTTTACATCTTCACCTGTAGTTAAGTTGGTCTAGTTATTTCACTTTTCAGTAATAAAATGGGTACAAAACAAAGGCTTCAGTAGATTAGACTTTCACTGTCCATGTTAGATATTACCTGGACCTGGTCTCCTCTCCATCACACAAGGGTTAATAATGAGAACATTGTACATCCCATCTTAAGATCTGCACTATATGTTATTTAGGATTACAGACTCCTGCTTTGACACTGACAGTGTCTGTTCTTTTGGATTTCTGCTGACTCCTGCTTTGACTGATTGTGTTGATATTTGCTTCTATATTACTCAGATACTCACTGTTGAATCATGTTGACACTGTACAAGGGCGTGGGTGGCAATTTGTGACTTGTGTTTTTCTCTCGTTTTTGAAAAAACATATTCAAAGGCAAGAGTTGTTGTTTTTTTTAGCTTTGGTTTATAGGCGTCCCATGTGTTTGATTCTGTTCTTCTGAAGTAATTGGGAGTATTTGTGTGTTCATTGTATTTCTATAGAGACTTGATTGGCCTGATCTATGTTAATGGTGTTGCTTGAATAACAAGAGGGAGGAGAGAGACAGTCCCATTCACACTGAAGGACATGAATAGAGTTACATGTAAATGACAGCAGGACATGCTAAATGGATAGCAGTGACCTTTACAGAAAACAAGGTGAAATGTTGATGTGTACTCAGAAACAGTTTGAGGTGAACTATCCATGTACTGTGTTTATGGTAACTTCAGTAATCAGATTACATTCTCAATTAGCTCACCACCACCAGGGACTAAAACAAAGACAACATCTCACAGTTGGTTTAAAGAAAATTGTATTTGCATATTATACACGTACAAAGTCAGTATAGTGAGCCGTTGTTTCTTCAACAAAGCTGGTTCTGTTGTTCTGGTGGAATTTGGAGATTTCATGGAGCAATCATCTCTACTTGAATAACAAGATGAAGGAGAGTCTGTCTCCTTCTGTCTGGATTCATTGGATAGAGATAGGTTCATATATTGAAACTAACAAAGCAATGTATGTCATAGATGGATGCTTTTGTTACCACTCTCTTTGTAAAAGGTTGTATGGAGCATGTATGGGGGGGCACAGTATGTTAGGTTGTGATTAGATTTAGATTAGCTTTGTCTCAGATGTTATTCATGCTTTGTACATTTTTTCCACAGCTCCTCCAGGATATCAATCATTTCTGACCAGACTGTGGAGTCCAGACTTCAGGTGAAGATGAACTCTCTCAACCTCAACTCTGCTCAACAGGAGGGAAACAAAGACCTTGGTATGTTACTTACTCTACCCTCCTTTTTCGTTTCCTCCCGTTCGGACATATTGTTCTGTGTTCTGACATATGTGTCATGTTTGTGTTGCTTTTCCTTTCAAGTAAAACAAGTCTCAATATTTTTTTAATTCTCAAACTTAATGTTGACCTGTAGTTTTGATGTGAGTTAGATTTAGATAATTTATTATTTGTCTCACAGTTCCTTCAACCACATATTCACTATATGATGCTAAGACTTAATTGTATTACATAAGTTTTAAGTAACAGCTTAATACCTTTATATATTTAGTCATGCAATTAACATTGAAAATAGCATTACCTAAAAGCTTGCAATGTGTTGTTGATAAGTTGTTGTGAGCTTGTAGAGCGGTTATTTTAGCCACATTTGGAAATATGATTATTATTTGTAATAAGGTTTTAAAGTAATTGTTAGTTGGCTACTTCCCCAACACAATGTGGGGATATTATTTATTTGCACAACACATTTGTAAGTTGTTAATTGTGGACATTAACTACTTGCCCTGCAATTTTGTGTATGTGAAGTACCTCTAAACAATACTTACTTTGTCTTTGTTTCCAATCCAGTGTTGCATCATCAGTCTGGCTTCCCTGTCCTACCAGAGGTGAATGATCAAAGAAGATTGGCTAAGCCGAAACTACACTTTTGTGATCAGTGTGGAAAACACTTCTCTAAATTGTCCAACCTTAAAATACACCAGAGAATTCACACAGGAGAGAAACCTTATGGCTGTGATCAGTGTGGACAACGCTTCTCTCAAATGGGCTACCTTAAAAGCCACCAGAGAATTCACACGGGAGATAAAGCCTATGGATGTGATCAGTGTGGAAAACACTTCTCTCATATGACTAACCTTAAAAGTCACCAGAGTATTCACACTGGTGAGAAACCCTATGGATGTGATCAGTGTGGAAAACACTTCTCTAAATTGTCCAACCTTAAAATACACCAGAGAATTCACACAGGAGAGAAACCTTATGGCTGTGATCAGTGTGGACAACACTTTTCAAAAATGGACCACCTTAAAAGCCACCAGAGCATTCATACTGGTGAGAAACCCTATGGATGTGATCAGTGTGGACAACACTTCTCCAAAATGCACCACCTTAAAAGCCACAAGAGAATTCACACTGGAGAGAAATCATATGGATGTGATCAGTGTGGAAAACACTTCTCTGAAATGAAGAGCCTTAAAAGCCACAAGAGAATTCACACTGGAGAGAAACCATATGGATGTGATCAGTGTGGAAAACACTTCTCTCAAATGACCAACCTTAAAACACACCAGAGAATTCACACTGGAGAGAAACCATATGGATGTCACCAGTGTGGACAACACTTCTCTGAAATGAAGAGCCTTAAAAGCCACAAGAGAATTCACATTGGAGAGAAACCCTATGGGTGTGATCATTGTGGACAACACTTCTCTCGTATGACTGCCCTTAAAAGCCACCATAGAATTCACACTGGGGAGAAACCCTATGGATGTGATCAATGTGGAAAACACTTCTCTGACATGTCCAACTTTAAAAAACACCAGAGAATTCACACTGGAGAGAAACCCATGTGATCAGTTTGGAAAAGCTTTTACTCAATCAAATGCTTTAGAAGTTCACAAGGTTGTACACACTGGATTTAAACTGTTCCCATGTGGTAAGTGTGGAAAGAGACTACTTCAAGTTACAGAAAATGGCATGAGCGCACACATATGAAAGATACATCTGATTAGTGTCAACAGTAAGACAACAGCTTCATTATAGACGACGAGAAACGTCAGCACATCCACATTACCAAGTGTAACATGATGATCAATTATAGACTTTTTTAAACAATTGTTTGATGGCTAAACTGTCATAAACACATTACATGTATATGAGCATGTTGATTCTAGATGTTTGGATATATGTGTTGATTAATTCCTAGTTAACTTAACATACTGTTGAATGAACTTCTTTGTGTCAAGAGTTTTCAGACACATTATTAGAATATAGATGTAGTATCTATCTATATTATTTTGTGTATGGTTCATTACTTAGAGCTTACTATGATTTATTATTATTGTCCTTTTGTTATGCTGTATTGTCTTTGTGGAACATGTCCTACCAACATGCTGCTGCAGATAGAAATAAACAAATCTCAAAATACGTTTTGTTCTCAATCTTATTCTTTGTTTCACAGTAATTTGACCTGTAGATGTTTGTGTAGATTAGATTATTTCTGTTTTGTCTCAGAGGTTGTTCATGCTTTGTGCATTTTACTGTTATTTAAATATGGCTATAGATTTTGATTAGTTTTGTCTCAAATGTAATTCATACACATAGAAGACCACTTGGAAGACAATAACAAACCTTGTACCAGTAGAGAACATAGCATTTTAGTCAACATAATAATAAGGGATGCTGTCCCTTCACTACACCAGGTGCCCGACAACAAGAGGCGGTTCCAGCTTGAAACGTATAACAGCGGATATGTGTAACAGTTCTAAATGGGTTAAAGCAAAAAGTTTACGCTCTATATTACGATAGCAATCATTGCTTTAGAGCGGTGCTTCCCAAGTGATTAGGGGAATAGGTCCATGACTAGAACAGGATTACACACAACCTTGGGCTTTTCTTTCAGCTTTATTTTACATTTAAATGACGGCAATACTGGATATCCTTGTTGTGGCATTATTTACCACTCGCCTCCACCATCAGAAATATTCTGTTGTTGTGATGGAATTTGGAGCAATCATGGAGCAATCCTCTTAATGGCTCTACTTGAATAACAAGATGAAGGAGACAGACTCATTGCAGATGAGGACATTAAGTAATACATTCTAATATATTGGATCATTTGTCCAATACAGTGTGTCTTGGTTTTTGCTGTGGCCAAGAGCCTGGTCATTACAAACATCTTTATGAACTGTTTAGTTAACAGCTGTTATGTACAATGAACACTATAAGCCCAATATAGCAAGCACTTGCCCTTCACCACACCATGTTGTATTGCTCTGAAGGAATTTAGAGCAATCATGTACAAAGGAGGTTTCTATAGGAATTTGAATGGCCTTGAAAGTGTCTTAATGGCTCTGCTTGAATAACAAGATGGAGTTGAGAGACTCTCTTTCACACATGAAGACATAGAGTTGTTTAACATGTAAATGACAGCAGGGCATGCATAATGAATAGCAGTGACCTTTACAGAAAACAAGGTGAAATGTTGATGTGTACTCAGAAACAGTTTGAGGTGAACTATCCATGTACTGTGTTTATGGTAACTTCAGTAATCAGATTACATTCTCAATTAGCTCACCACCACCAGGGACTAAAACAAAGACAACATCTCACAGTTGGTTTAAAGAAAATTGTATTTGCATATTATACACGTACAAAGTCAGTATAGTGAGCAGTTGTTTCTTCAACAAAGCTGGTTCTGTTGTTCTGGTGGAATTTGGAGATTTCATGGAGCAATCATCTCTACTTGAATAACAAGATGAAGGAGAGTCTGTCTCCTTCTGTCTGGATTCATTGGATAGAGATAGGTTCATATATTGAAACTAACAAAGCAATGTATGTCATAGATGGATGCTTTTGTTACCACTCTCTTTGTAAAAGTTTGTATGGAGCATGTATGGGGGGGGCACAGTATGTTAGGTTGTGATTAGATTTAGATTAGCGTTGTCTCAGATGTTATTCATGCTTTGTACATCTTTTTCAATTAAATGTACTAAAATATAAATTAAACACATAGAAGACCACTTGGAAGACAAAAACAAACCTTTTAGAGAGCTTAACAAATCTGGATGGATGCTTTTGTTACCACTCTCTTTGTAAAGGGTTGTATGGAGCATGTATGGGGGGGGGAAGTATGTTAGATTGTGATTGGTGGAGAGATGGTTCTATTGTTGTCTTTGGCCAATCATTCAAAGCAGTTAATGGTTCCACCCCAGACTCTCTAGTATAAGAAGAGTTGGTACTGGTCATTTTTTCCACAGCTCCTCCAGGATATCAATCATTTCTGACCAGATCTGACTGTGGACTCCAGACTTCAGGTGAAGATGAACTCTCTCAACCTCAACTCTGCTGAACAGGAGGGAAACAAAGACCTTGGTATGTTACTTACTCTCACTCCTTTTTCATTTCCTCCTGTTCTGACATATTGTTCTGAGTTCTGACATATGTGTCATGTTTGTGTTGCTTTCCTTTCAATTAAAACAAGTCTCAATATTTTTTTAATTCTCAAACTTAATGTTGACCTGTAGCTTTGATGTGATTTAGATAATGTATTATTTGTCTCACAGTTCCTTCAACCACATATTCACTATATGATGCTAAGACTTTAGTGTATTACATAAGTTTTAGGTAACAGCTTAATACCTTTATATATTTAGTCATGCAATGAACATGAAAATAGCATTACCTAAAAGCTTGCAGTGTGTTGTTGATAAGTTGTTGTGAGCTTGTAGAGCGGTTATTTTAGCCACATTTGGAAATATGATTATTATTTGTAATACGGTTTTAAGGTAATTATTAGTTGGCTACTTCCCCAACACAATGTGGGGATATTATTTATTTGCACAACACATTTGTAAGTTGTTAATTGTGGACATTAACTACTTGCCATGCAATTTTGTGTATGTGAAGTACCTCTAAACAATACTTACTTTTTCTTTGTTTCCAATCCAGTGTTGCATCATCAGTCTGGCTTCCCTGTCCTACCAGAGGTGAATGAACAAAGACGATTAGTTAAGCCGAAACTACACTTTTGTGATCAGTGTGGAAAACACTTCTCTAGATTGTCCAACCTTAAAATACACCAGAGAATTCACACAGGAGAGAAACCTTATGGTTGTGATCAGTGTGGACAACACTTCTCTCAAATGGTCCACCTTAAAAGCCACCAGAGAATTCACACAGGAGATAAAGCCTATGGATGTGATCAGTGTGGAAAACACTTCTCTCATATGACTAACCTTAAAAGTCACCAGAGTATTCACACTGGTGAGAAACCCTATGGATGTGATCAGTGTGGACAACACTTCTCCAAAATGCACCACCTTAAAAGCCACAAGAGAATTCACACTGGAGAGAAACCCTATGGTTGTGATCAGTGTGGACAACACTTTTCAAAAATGGACCACCTTAAAAGCCACCAGAGCATTCACACTGGAGAGAAATCATATGGATGTGATCATTGTGGAAAACACTTCTCTAGATTGTCCAACCTTAAAATACACCGGATAATTCACACTGGAGAGAAACCCTATGGATGTGATCAGTGTGGAAAACACTTCTCTCAAATGACCAACCTTAAAATACACCAGAGAATTCACACTGGAGAGAAACCCTATGGATGTCACCAGTGTGGAAAACACTTCTCTGAAATGAAGAGCCTTAAAAGCCACAAGAGAATTCACACTGGAGAGAAACCCTATGGGTGTGATCATTGTGGACAACACTTCTCTCAAATGACTGCCCTTAAAAGCCACCATATAATTCACACTGGGGAGAAACCCTATGGATGTGATCAATGTGGAAAACACTTCTCTGACATGTCCAACTTTAAAAAACACCAGAGAATTCACACTGGATAGAAACCCATTATATGTGATCAGTGTGGAAAAGCTTTTAGTCAATCAAATGCTTTAGAAGTTCACAAGGTTGTACACGCTGGATTTAAACTGTTCCCAAGTGGTAAGTGTGGAAAGAGTTTTACTACTTCAAGACACAGAAAATGTCATGAGCACACACATATGAAAGTTACATCTGATTAGTGTCAACAGTAAGACAACAGCTTCATTATAGATGACGAGAAACATCAGCACATCTACATTACCAAGTGTAACATGATCAATTTATTTTTAAACAATTGTTTGATGGCTAAACTGTCATAAACACATTACATGTATATGAGCATGTTGATTCTAGATGTTTGAATATATGTGTTGATTAATTCCTAGTTAACTTAACATACTGTTGAATGAACTTCTTTTTGTCAAGAGTTTTCAGACACATTATTCAAATATAGATGTAGTATCTATCTATATTATTTTGTGTATGGTTCATTACTTAGAGCTTACTATGATTTATTATCCTGTTATTATTGTCCTTATTGTCCTTTTGTTATGCTGTATTGTCTTTGTGGAACATGTCCTACCAACATGTTGCTGCAGATAGAAATAAACAAATCTCAAAATACGTTTTGTTCTCAATCGTATTCTTTGTTTCACAGTAATTTGACCTGTAGATGTTTGTGTAGATTAGATTATTTCTGTTTTGTCTCAGAGGTTGTTCATGCTTTGTGCATTTTACTGTTATTCAAATATGGCTATAGATTGTGATTAGTTTTGAGAACATAACATTTTAGCCAACATAATAATAAGGGATGCTGTCCCTTCACTACACCAGGTGCACCAGGTGCCCGACAACATTTATATAGCAACTACTAATATGACACAGAGGCGGTTCCAGCTTGAAACGTATAACAACGAATATGTGTAACAGTTCTAAATGGGTTAAAACAAAAAGTTTACGCTCTATATTACGATAGCAATCATTGCTTTAGAGCGGTGCTTCCCAAAGTGATTAGGGGATTAGGTCCATGACTAGATTACACACAACCTTATTTTACATTTAAAAGACGGCAGGACATGCAGAATGGTTAGTGACCTTTACAGAAAGAAATGACAATTTATATTTTACTTTTCAAAGTCAGAAATAGGTTGTGCAGTGGTCTCCCATTACTTGTTGAGACTTCAAAGTCCATGAAGTGAAATGTCCTTGCGCCAAATACCTTGTACATCTTCACTTGTGCTATTGATGGAGTCCACACGTTTCAAAAGTTAATGTTTTTATTTACCTTTGAGTAATATCATAGTTACAAAATAAGGATGAGATGAGATATTGAGATGAGCTATTGTCCTCCTCTTTGTTCTGTACAAAACAACAACAGTCCTGTACACAGCTGGTGTTCAACAAACAGAAGATGTAGAGACTATCGTTTCAGTTTTTATTTTATTTTATGTTACGTATTTTATATTGTTAATAGTTGTTTTCGGGTTTTTAATACCCGGAATGTATGGAATGCACTACACCACTTTTGATCACCCAGAATGCAAATGGTGAACCGGCCCATATACCATTTATTTGTTTACCAACATTGAGACTGGACCCACAGGTGATTGTTTCATGCAATCAATTCCAAACATATTGTTTCGGGGTGCGCTGGTTTCAGTTCATTCAACCTCCTCTTGTGTGTTGGCTAGTGTCCTAGCGACACCTGACAGAATGGGTTTCATGTGGTGGCGGCCTGCACACGCGTACTGGTTCTTATCAGTGTGACGTCGTCTGTTAAGGGGTCTATTGACACCTAGGATGTATTGAAATGCAAAGTCTGACCAGGTCTGTGAAGACTGATGACTGTTCTGTACAAAACAACAACAGTGTACAGAACCAGACCACTGTCTTCTAGGTAGTAAAGTGAACAAAGCTGGTTCTATCTGGTTCTGTTGTTCTGGTGGAATTTGGAGAAATCGTGGAGCAAATTATCATCTTAATGGTTCTACTTGAATGGAGAAAGGAGACTCTCATTTACACTAAAGGACGTGAATAGAGTTGTTTATTTTACATACAAATAACAGCAGGACCTTTACAAATAATATGTGTGGAATATAGTTACTTTTTCAAAAGCAGTGGCATTGTCCACAGCCCTCCTATGAGAGACAGACCACCATTTTATCATGAGCATTAGTGAGGACCAATTATATGAAGATGGGTGAAGTCGTCCTTTCTGACTGGATCTGTTCTATCCATTAAGTGTGTCTACAACCATCATAGAAAAGTAACTCCGCAACAATATCTATCTGCAAACATTATAGGTTAGAAATAAGCCACGTAGTAGTAGCAAACATGCTTAGCTGGCTTGTAAGCAAACACCTGCACAAGCCAGGGTGAAGTGATTGAGAGATTCTAACGTCCCATAGCCTGAAGGGATGGGACCTTCTGATTGGTTGAGACCAGGTTGAGACTACGTTTCAAACTGCAACTTCTAAATAAAATGACAGAAAAAGCCATTGCATTATCATTAAAATCTTAGTGTTTTGACACTTATTTGGGGCCCACTTGCAATATCCTCACGGCCCACCAGTGGACCCCGGTTAAAGGGATATTTCACTTTCAAAAAAATGTTTGGTCGTTTTATCATCTACTCAGGCCTTTGTGAGCCCCCCAGACAGTTTTTAAGTTGCTCGATTCAGTATTTATATATTTGATATTCATTTTATCAGACCTGAGTAGACGATAAAATGACCAATTTTTTTTTTGAAAGTGAAATATCCCTTTAAGAATCACTGCTCTAGTCCATGATGAGATGAGACTACCCTGTTAGGATAGGAATCCATCAGTAGAATGTTTTTTTTCCTTTTTTTCTCCTCCTTTCTTTTTTTTGGGTCAATTTTATACTTTATTCAGACGGACACAGTGAAGAGAGAGACAGAACATGTGGACAGAGAGAAGGGCAAAGGACACCCAGAAAATGCTCTGAGGACATGCTGTAGAACAGGGGTCTTCAATAGGGGGTCTGGGACCCCTAGGGGGTCCTCAGAGCTACTGCAAGGGGTCTTACATTAACCACTTGAACCCTAACATCCCCATTCTGAGGGGAACATTAGCCGAAAATACACTGTAGCAAATCTACAAGCTCACAACGCCTCGCGCTGCGAGGCGTTGTGAGCTTGTAGATCTGCTATTTTTATGATAGTCATTCAATGAATCTATCTATGAAAAAGTTTAATCTGCAACGCAATTGCAAACAATAAAGTGGGGGGTCCCTGCTTCATCTCTCTCTCAGCTAAGGGGTCCTTGGCCTGAAAACGTTGAAGACCCCTGCTGTAGAAGGCATTTTGGTATGTGGTATGCGTCCTAGCCTGGGCAGCATACCTTTTCGGGTCTATGATCCGGTCGGGAGCGGAAGTAGCCCTACGTCACCAGGCGCGTCATCCGTGTCATCAGGCGGCCGGATGGAAAGATCCGGAAAGACTTCACCCCAAAACAGGTCCGTCCTAATAAAATCCTTGATGTGGCGTAGTTTAGCTTATTTTTTTTATATAAATGTGAGTGTACTTTCCGGAGACTATTTAGCGTCTGTATTATCCCACGGGGAAATTCTATTCTATTTAAATAGGGATTGGGGAACAAAAACAAAGCGGCTCTGCAAAACCGGATGGGCAAAATCCGAAAAGAGATTTCTTTTTTTTTTTTTTTTTTCATTAGGCGTGGCCTAGACCGGATCACATGGGTCTTTAATAACGCATACCAGGCTTTCCTCCGAGGTGGACAGACTGGTGACGCGAGGTTATATGCGTCCTAGCCATTTGGCTGTTGGGTGGCCCCAGTACCAATGGTTCCTGGAGACTGGGGTCAGTCAGGGGACCACTGGGTGTCAACTCCTTCCTGTCTCGCATATCCCAGCCAGAGCCATTCAAGGAGAGTTACGTCACCTCCGTCCACTTCTTCGGGCCAGTTCTTCTACATAGCCTTCTATTGGCGAATATAGTGACAAAGCCCTAAACCGGAAGTTTACAGAATGCATTGGAGTCTATGGGCGTTTGTAACTATTTCCAGTTTACATGAACCACGTGACCAACGCCATTTCTGCCCCCTCAGTGGCGGATCTCTCTAATACAGTGGTTTTCAACCAGTGGTCCGGGGACCACCCGTGGTCCTTGGGGGGGGGTGTACCAGGGGGTCCCCAGCTAAATTAGTTAAGATAGCGTCAGAATCATTTTAACTTTTAGCTTTGGCTTTGGCTTTTCAAAAATAGCAGATCTACAAGCTCATAGTGCGGTGCCGCGCTATGAGCTTGTAGATCTGCTATTTTTGAATAATGTATTTATTTTAAGAGAACATTTTTAACTCTTAAATCTTTGCTTCTGGGGGTCCCTGGAACAAAACATTTTCTGATGGGGGTCCACGGCTGAATGTATGTTAATCTAGGGGTCCTTGGCATAAAAAAGGTTGAAAATCACTGCTCTAATATAAGGCTCTGATCCCAGCGTACTGATGCTTTTCCTTTGTAAAATCCTCTGTGCTAATTTAACTCAAAGAGTGTACAAATGTGTATAAACATGTTGATAAATTATCACTATTTGACTGTAAATGTCTACAGGATAGAAACCAACAGCAACGAGAGTTGAGATAATTCACCTAAAGACAATAGTCAGAGGTTGTGAATGTTTGTGTATACAAACTTAAAGTATTCGTACTGAATTCTCACCCGAAGACGCATGAACCGCTGAAACAATATGATATCCAAACTGAAATTAATTGAGAATTCACACGGAGGCCTGAAAACAATACACATAAAAATACACGTCTTTCCAGTTGAAGTGCAGGGATTCGGGTTAATCCCGTATTCCAGTCTGTTTTTATTATGAAATAAGAGGATGTACTCAGATTCACGTCTAACTGTATTTCACGCTCACTGGATTGAGGTATTTAAACACACGTTTTTATTCATATCTAACACCCTCCTCCAGAACGCTCTCCTATGGGCTGGCTGAGACAAAGTAAGCAGTGTTCTCATCGCCGTCCTAATCTGTTTGGAACAGAATGGGCGCCATTAATCCTGAATATGTAATCCCTCTTGTTGCCTCCCGTGTGTCATTGACTGACTGAACGACTGTTTTTAGACAATGCCAGGACCCCCCCTGTTCAAATCACTGACACCCACGCATAATAATGGATTTACCAAAAAACTAGGTTAATGCCTCCCAAACAATCACTCTCCTTTTGCTCCATTTTCCACTATCTGTCAGATTCCTGCTTATTTTACAGAACTGTTTGAGGCCAGGCCTGCAGAGTCAATAAAGAGATCCCATTGATCGATCAATCAAGCTATCGATCTGTCTGTCTGTTTTAAAGATGGAGTGCCATGATATTTTTCAACCCTAAAACCTGATCATAAGGTATTATTATTATGTAAGGATTTTTTTCAACAAAAAGAAAGTGTACAGTAAGTGTTAAAATGTTGTTTTTATGTAGACACACCCACCAGTTCATTAAGTATACCTGGTTCTCACCTTAGCACCTCCTCCACCACCTTAGCACCACCCACCTGTCCTAGTCCCTCCTCCTCCTCATGCCCACACCTGTTGTGTTATGATAATGAGGGGGAGGGTATGGCTTTGTGATGTCACTAAAGCGCTGTTTCTCTATTGGCACGTTTGACCCTCAAGGTTTCAGCCTCCAGGAAGAAACTCCAAATAGTCAGAGAAGACATAAAACACCATAAAAACACCACCGGGGGGCTTAATGAAGTTCTATCAACCTCATAGACACATGAAAAACAGAAAAAGTGCAAAAACATGGCACCAGCTCTTTAAGATTTCAGGTCTCTAGAGCAGTGGTTCTCAACCCAGGGGGGGTCCCCAAAGGATTTTGGGGGGTCTCAAGACGATTAGCTTAATAATGTGCAACATAGTTTTCTCACTCAACTCAACAACAAACCAACATACTGTATAAGTGTATACAGGGTATCTGCACATTTATAAAGTTACAATTTAAGGACTTTTAAGACCTTTTTAATACAAAATTGGCCCGAATTGTCAAATATTACGTACGAAAGAGGCAAACATTGTGAAAATAGCCGATCTACAATCTCGCAACGTCTCGCAGAGCTTGCAGTTCGGCTATTTTCACAATATTTATCTGTCGAACCGAGTCAAACTAAAAGGTTCTTGGTTTACGTATGCATTATTATTAGATTACTATTTTTATGCATTTGATGTATTATGTGTATTATGATGTATTATGATGTATTATATTGTGTCCTCGCTTAAATCACTCTGGATTAAGAGCGTCTGCTAAATGCCTATAAACTGTAAACTGTAATGCCTACAAAGTGCTCGTCAGGGTGGGAGGGTGGGGGGCCCCCAGTTCAAATATGATTATTTTGAGGGGTCACAACCTGAAAGGTTTAGGAAACGCTTGCTCTAGAGTGTCTGTATTTCTGCCTTTTTTAATATGCAACTCCATTTCCCCCTCTCTCTCTCTCTCTCTCTCTCTCTCTCTCTCTCTCTCTCTCTCTCTCTCTCTCTCTCTCTCTCTCTCTCTCTCTCACACTCACTGTACTCTGGGTGTGGGTCATATTATGGCTGTGCTCAGTATAAACCTGCTAAAGAAAAAAAGGACAAAACACACATTGACGTAGTGTCAACATTTGGCTTGCTGAGCGCCTGTGTGCCCCTGTTTCCTTAAAGGAAGTGTGCATGCCTTACAGAGAGAGAGCCCTGCCCAGGCCTGAGCGCCATCTCTGCTCGCATGCTCACCCTTCCTCCCCTCGCAGCTCCCGCAGCCCGCGTGCGTCTCCCTTAATCCATTAAGACCGAAGACCGCCACGCTGTGAGCTTATAGATCTGCTATTTTTGAAAAATCGTTGAAAAATGTGTGCAAATCTTTGAATATATGTTTTTTTAAAGCGAACATTTTTAACTCCAATATTTGCTTCTGGGGTTGTTGGTCCCTGGAACAAAACATTTTGAGATGGGGGGTCCACGGCCAAATACATATCTAAAAGATGTTTTCTAAATCCTAACGGTATGTTGCTATATCAGTGGTGCTCCAAACTTTTTCCATGTCGACGACCACCCATAATGATATGTATTTGGCCGCGGACCCCCATCTCAAAATATGTTGTTCCTGGGACCCCCCCCAGAAGCACAGATCGGAGTTAAAAGTGTTCGCTTTAAAACATATGCATATATATTCAAAGATGTGCGCACAATTTTTCAAAAAATAGCATATCTACAAGCTCATAGCGCGGCACTCGGTGCCGTGCTATGAGCTTGTATATCTGGTATTTTTCAAATAGCCAAATAAATCTTAAAATGACACAGATATGCGTTCCCGGTCTTAAGGGGTTAAACCCTCTTGTCTCAGATCAATGAACCATCCAGACCTCTGCAGGTCATCTGGGAAAAAGGTCTGCTTTCTGTCCCCGAAACCAAAAATAAACGTGGGGAAGCAGCATTTAGTTTTTTATGCACCACACTTCTGGAACAAACTCCTGGGGAAAAGTGCAGGTCTGCTGCCACTCTTATTTATTTTAAAACACGACTTAAAGACCTTTCTGTTTGGCCGCTGCATTTGACTGAGTTACTTTTTTCCCCCCTAAACTGTGACTGTAACTGTTTTGTGTTTTGTTTTGTTTTTGGGCGGTGAAACCGCCCCTATATGTGAGGTTTGGACATTTGCACCCCCCCAACCCTGCGCTGTGATTGGCCACCAGTGTACCCCCCTAACCCTGCACCGTGATTGGCCAATCACAGTCTATTCAGGACTGTGATTGGCTAGTGAAACATGACACATGTGCATAGCCCTATAAATAGGACTATGCACTTAAAAAAAACACATTTATGTTTTTTTTAAAGTTAGGGGTGTACAATGGTTGGTCCACAATATTACTTTTCTTTAAGTGAACTTCCATCACTGTGACCACACCACCCACTTCACACTGGGTGTGATTTTTTTTTTTACTTCTTTTGTTTTATGCATCCCAATGTCATTGTATAATTGATGTGTTTCCTTTGGTCGATCTTCTGTGTAAATTCCATTAAAATGGAATTGCCTTATCCTATCGATTAGTCACCCCATGGAGACTTCAGGAATATGTTTTTGTTTTTGTCGCATTCCTAAGCCAATAATTCGATGACCGGCAGCGGTTCCGGGTAGGAGACACAAAGAGTCTCCTACTGGAATCGCTCCCTACCGGTCCGCTGGTCATCAAATTATTGTCTTAGGAATGCGACGAAACCCCAAAAATATCCATGAATTGAAGTCTCCATGGGGTGAATTTTTTTGGGGTGAACTATCCCTTTAAGAGAACCGGACTTGAGTTCCAACTGTACTTTGACCGCTTTGTTTTTTTGCACATGCCCCCCTGAATATATAGGCATGTATGCTGGGGGTTCAAGTGGTTAAAAAGTCCCAGCTGCCTCGCACCTCTCTGGGCCACGCTGTGGAGAAAAGAGCCTCTCAGAGCTCCATGGTCTCTAGGCAGCTCTCCTGGAGGTACCATACTCACCACAACCTCTCTCTCTCTCTCTCTCTCTCTCTCTCTCTCTCTCTCTCTCTCTCTCTCTCTCTCTCTCTCTCCTCTCTCTCCACACAGGCCGGCCCAGAACAGCGTACAGTGGCTCTCTTGTTGTGTTACATTGCTTTTTATATCATGTGTGCCAGTGGGCCATTCCAGTTATGGCAGTGTGCACCACAAGGCACAAACTACAACATTAGGGGGAAAAAAACGGCTCTGTATGGGCTCTTTCCAGCAACTTTTACAAACTGATTTTGAGCTGTTTTTACAGCATGGTGGCCAGTGACTTTGTCCATTTCCCTTCCACGCCTCCTGCATGGAGCGCGTGACCCGAGATGATGTTGGTT
Organism: Gymnoscopelus braueri; assembly: GCF_963280865.1. Lineage (NCBI taxonomy): Eukaryota > Metazoa > Chordata > Actinopteri > Myctophiformes > Myctophidae > Gymnoscopelus > Gymnoscopelus braueri. The sequence continues at coordinate 19,034 of NW_027660667.1, read as the reverse complement.
CGAATCCAGCACACGACACCAATGGCTTTGATAATGTGGATCGTGGAAGTTAAATGGTGGATTTGTGGATAGGACTCTACAATCGCATTCTGTTTGTGTGACATGCATGATGCAAAGGTTTTGAAAGTGAAACTGGCCAAAGTCACTGGCCACCTACCGTATATGGGGTATTTAAATACGAACTGAGATGTGTTGTTTCTATTTGCACTTGGCCAGTGCTGATTGTCATCATTCAGGCTTATATATGCATTCTTACACACACAACTGAACTGTGTTTAAATAAAGGTTAAAAAAAAAAAAAAAAAAAAAGTGTGATGTTTACTTACTCATGCAGTTGTTCATCCGCTCAGGTTTTGGCATGTAGACTAGTGGACACCATATGACACCATATATCAATCTGTCCACGTTATCCTCTCATAAATGGTGATGTTTTTCACAGCAATTATGCTGAAACCACTATAACCATGTCCAGCAGAGCAGAACAGAACTGGGTTAACCTGTACTGACACTGGACAGCTCTCACAAAATGATACTTCATTTTCCATGTTTCGCCATCAAAAATGGAACATATAACTTAAACAGACCAATACATACATACATAGTTACATAAATAACTAAATATACTCTACTCTGCTCACAATCTATCTTATCATATGCCGATGACCCTCAACTGTTTCTATCCTTTCTATCTCACAGTGGATGTCTTCTCACCACCTCAAGCTGAACCCACACAAGACTGAGCTTCTCTTCTTCCCAGGTAAGTCCTGGGAAGAAGTCCCAGGATCTAACTATTTCCATAGACATGTAAGACAACGCTCTACTGGTGACTTCGCTTCCAACGGCCATGAACCTTGATGTCGTCCTGGACAGTCAGCTCTCATTCATCATTCATGTATTTATAATGGTCATTTTCAAGTGTCTGTGTGTGTGTGTGTGTGTGTGTGTGTGTGTGTGTGTGTGTGTGTGTGTGTGTGTGTGTGTGTGTGTGTGTGTGTGTGTGTGTGCGTGTGTGTGTGCGTGCGTGTGCGTGTGCATGTGGGTGCGTGTGTGTGTGCGCGTGCGTGCGTGCGTCTCAGTAATTGACTCATGAATCCGTAAAGTAGCTACAGGAGCGAAAAGCAGGAAAACCACAGCTATAGGGCCATCATGAACGATGGAGTAGAGAGAAAGAGAGACACTCTCCTTCCTACCCTTTGCTCACCCAGAGCACACTGACACACGGATACTATGTCATTCTCTGGCCCTCTCCCTGTGGGGGCCCAGCGCCAGCAGCTCTGCTCCGCTCTGCTCCTCTCCCTGCCAAACAAGACCACAACACCAGGGCCTCTCTCTCTCTCTCTCTCTCTCTCTCTCTCTCAGTGGTGTAAAGTAACTAAGTACATTTACTCAAGTACTGTACTTAAGTACAATTTTGAGGTACTTTTACTCTACTGGAGTATTTCCAATTGTCTATACTTTTACTTCTACTCCACTACATCTCAGAGGCAAATATTGTACTTTTACTCCACTACAATTATTTGAAAACTAGTTACTA